>NC_080542.1:37060564-37245564 GCF_028640845.1 Ahaetulla prasina | reverse complement strand
TCTTTTTTGCTGTTCTTTTGTCTTTTGAAGAAGCTGATTGAGAAAAAGGGACTTACAGGGCACAGTTTCTCTTCTTTTCTTAACCAAGGCTCTTGTAGTCAACCCTTAAGCAGACGACCACAAACTTTAACCCTCCATTCTGTCCCCAAAGTGACCAAACTATTGACATTGGTAAGCTCATGCCGGGTATGCAGTGAGAATAAAATAACTTGTGATTTTAACATGATGTGATGTGGAGGATGCTGGATTTTTGCAATAGAATTGAAAGGAATTTTAAATATGCATAACAATACATGGAAGAAAATAGGAGTAGAAATTGGGAAGGAATATTTGAAATCTGCTCTCAAAGCTTAGGGAACAATTGGTGGACATAGGAAAGCTTCCCTGTTCACACAAAATAAATGATATCTCCTACCCATGTAAAGCAGCTCAATGTCACTTCGTACTGTGAGATGAACGCCATATAAGTTTGACAAATAAATAAAAATACAGTCACTACTGGACACAATATTCATAATGTTATTTTTAATTATTTTCCCCTTTTCTACGCATAGTAATCACAGAATACAAATCAAAAAGGTTGGTAAACTATTAAAGAATTTGCTATCTATCATATACATTGGTTTTACTCAGCACAATATTAATTTCAGATTCTCTAGTGACAGTAAAAATGAAGTGGTCCATTGCCAAACATGTAAAAATATACATCAACAAAAACAGAATGAAATAAAATAAGCAAGAAAAAACAAACAAAAAAACAGCACCAGTAATCAGACGTAGAGGCACAAACCTACGAAGAGGAAGACAGGAATCTTATAGAATTATGTACAACAATCGTCTTCTGCTAAGTTTTGTGTTCCCTTCATATATTTGGAGTTCACGGTTTTCTAAGGAAAAGTGCTAACCACGTCCACATTTTTACTTCATAAACCATTTCTTTTAAATTACAAGAGGATCAAAAAGAGAGAAGTTTTAAACAAGAAAATTTACAAATACTTGGACTATATGTATACCCACATAAAAACAAAACAGTTACCTAGATTTGATTCTAAAGAGACATTTAATAGGTAGATTTCTTTTTGTTGTTGTACAAAAACAAAATAAGAGAGAGTAATGTTAATATAGGTAGTTTCCCAAGTGTCAAGAAGCAGAAGAAAGAATCTTTTCAGTTTGCTTAGATGTTTGTTTCTTGTTTCAATGTACAGTCTATTATGTTAATTTTTACATTTTAGTCTAAATTTGTGTAACAGTGCGGTCAGATTACTTTCTTTCTTTCTCTCTCTATCTTTCTTTATTTCCTTTCCTTTCCTTTCCTTTTTCCTTTCCCTCCCTTTCCATTCAGTTCCATTCTCTCTTCCATTTCCACTTTCATCCCTTTTTCTTTCACTCTTCTTCATCTTCTTCAGCCTCTGGTTTTTCCTGGCTATTTGAGCCTGGCCCTGCAGGTTTGTTTTCTTTTTTCCACTTCATCCGTCTGTTCTGGAACCAGATTTTGATCTGTCTTTCTGTAAGACATAAAGCATGGGCTATCTCAATGCGTCGCCTTCTGGTCAAGTAACGGTTGTAATGGAATTCCTTCTCCAGTTCCAGGGTCTGGTACCTGGTATAGGTCTGGCGGCCTCTCTTTCTGTCAGTTCCTGAAAAATAATAAAATAGAATTTTACAAGCTTATTTTGGTTTTTTATTTCTTTCTGTGCTCTGTGTGTGTTTTAACATGTTTACCCGCAGACATATTCACAATATACATATATTTTAAACTACCTAGTTTTAATAACATATTTTCCTTATATAAAATCTGTTATGTATTCTGTCACCATTAAAACAAATTAATAGAAAAGTGTGTGAATGAATCTTTTTCAGCTTCTTTAGGCAGGAATTTAATATTCAGTTCTATAGTTTCAAATAAATAACACAATTATTAGGTGCACAATTTAAGTTTACTGATACTGATTTGGAGGCATATCAAGTTGAATTTAGGACAAGGACTGAAGGAATTCGGAAAAATTTAATGGTGATGCAAATTTTGTTTAGGAAGATTCAATGCATTATTTTTTTAAAATGTCAAGATTCCTGTCACTACCAATAAAGATCAATAAAAATTCTCCTTGAAATGCAAGCATGAAAGAAAAGTTCTTTAAAAAGCTTGCTACTTATTTTCTCATAAGATGTGTGATAAGAGTTAAATCATGCAAGAATTGAGGTGGATGAAATTACAAGGAATTTCTTCCCTACAAAAATTTTCACATCTGGTAAACTTATTTAAGTCAGTGAAGGTTAATGTTAGGGTAAAGTTACTTCCTTCCTTTTCCAGGTTGTGTTTTATTTTATTCTACGCCTTCCCCTGAGGGGGGAAAAATGGTATTTGGATTTTTTCATTAGGAATTTCGGAAGCTGCTGGACTCAGTTAGTCGATATGGGAATTCCTCAAAGCAAGCGTCCTGTCTTTGACCACAACTATTTTACTCCGGCATCCAAAGAATCTGGATTCAAACCAGAAATCAATTCTGCAGTCATTTCTTGCTGGCCTGATACAACTAACAAGGCTTTTGAATAAATGGATTTTAACTTGCCAGAGTTAAAAGACCCCCCACTTTACCTCTCTGAAATGTGTTGATTAACTTAGTTATGTTTATTGTTTAGCAAAAAGGGAAAGGGGGTAAAAAGAGCAATAAAGCAGGATATAAAGAGGAAAAAAATAAGCTGTCTGTGGAATGTGAGTTGTAAACTCTACTGAACGGAAGGCTGTAAATGGCCAATCTTGCTTCGGCAGTGGAATCTCCCTATTCCAAGCAAGGCGCAAGGAAATGCAGGAGGTGGGGGGCATGACGGGGGAGGGGGAGATAAGAGACAGTGGAAATAAACCCCAGTTTTCATTGCATTTGTCAAAATGGGGAAAGAAACCATCAGACTCTCAATTAGGTGTGGGGGGGTTTCCTGCCTTGTGCCCTGCTTGCTTGTACTCCGTCCTTCAATATTGTCTTGTCTTCCAGCACTAAAGCATAAAGACGAATTTGCCAAGCTACCAGGAGCTGCTGCTATTGCTGGTTTCTATAAAGTGGAGGAAAAAAAGAAAGTTCTTGTTGGTTGCCTCACGTCCACCCCACAACACAATCTCTAAACCATGGTTTATGGATTACCTAATAAGAAAGAAAAGTTAATCTATTATGGTGGCCCCTGAAATTACTGAAGCTACTGTGCCTTCATGTTCATACACACATAGCCTTTGTTTCCCCCTCATCTCCTTTGGTCTCCTTTCATGCCATTTGGATAGAGACCTAGCCTGAATTTTTGCCTCAGCCCCCACTTTCCATTCCAGAGGTATTGAATAACTACATGGGGCATATAGTAGTTTTAAATAGAACTTTACCAGGGCATCCCCCAATCAGGTGTCTCCACAACTACAGCTTTATTGTAGCTGACCATGATGGTAGATGTAGTCAACACATCCAAAGGACATTGGAGTGAGGAAAGCTACACTGGACTATCACTAGAAAATTGGAAGAGTTCAAAATAGTCATGGGTGATAGAATTGCCAAAGAGGGAGTCCTTCCTATTCCTATAGACATCCATTTAATTTTCTGCCTATTGATCTGTGGACAGTCTCAGACTGTTCCTTCTCACACTGAAATGACCACTTTCACTAACATTCTATCTGTAGAAGAATGTGGGAAATTGGCCCTTTGCAATGTTCTCATCTCTAGCCTTAGTATTTGGGTCCAACAAAAGTCTATAATCAATTTTCCTACATTCAATTATTGGGGAGGGAGGATCTCCCAATGGTTGACTCATGCATTCTTCCACCTGTTAGTTCTTAAGAAGCATAAGCTTAAAAAGGCAATATTAAGAGGCGGATCACCTTTTACAGTGGGTCCTACATATGATTACTCAGAGGTAAATATTAATTTCCCTTCAGATATGAGTGCATAGGATTGCAACTTAAACATATTTCCTTCCACTTAAAGCTTGAAGTGTTCTGTGCTCCCTAGAAGTCTGCCTCTGTTGGTTTTAATACAATGTGCTTGTTCTACTGGGATCCTGTAACAGTAATTGGTATAATGGAGTTGATTTGTGGGAGTAAGAAAGGGAATCACCAATCCCACCAAGCATGGAAGAGAAATCTGGCTCTCAAGAGTAGCACAGAGCTATTACTGGATGTGATAATGGTGCTATAACGGGTTAAGGACAGTTGAGCTTAGAAAGCCCAGTGATGGAAGCTTCCTTTCTTCCCTCTGGGTTTTGCAAGGTGCCTTAGAGTTTAACTTGCATTGCCTTTCCTAACAACAGTACAACATTAGGTAAAACACAGAAAAGTAGGCAGGTAAGACTGCTGGTACTTAATACAGTCTACACACAATTGAGAAAGGGGATATTAGGTGTAACAAGCTCAACCGGTGCATCTGTTCTACTCTTAAGAAGTCCTTTGGTTCCACAAGTCCCTTATGTACATTCATGTTCCAAAATCTGACTTACGCACATATTTTAATTGGATAAAGGGTGGGAATGATCTGATTCTCTTTCCAATTTCCAGAATCTGGTGAGTCTGAAGTGCATCTGCAATTGCACATCCTAAGTGGAGGAAAAGCAGTTTGTGTGTGTGTGTGTGTGTGTGTGTGTGTAAGAGAGAGAAAGAGGATGGATTCCTGTTCTGATGAAATGGCCCTTTTGAAAACAAAACAAGCCCTACTTGTGTGTGTATGTGTGTGTGTGTCCCGTCTTTTAAAAAATATTTCTACTGTGAATTCGAAATTGATGGCTATGCAATCAACAAGAATCAACCTCCAGAGCAGGAGGATCAGAGAGAAACTTCTGAAATAATGTGTTTGCAATCCCTAAGGAAGGGAAGGGAAGGAAAGTGAAACAAGACCGACTTTTTCATAGTCTGCCTCTTTCTTCTCTTCCACCCACCCTCTTAATAGTACAGCGTGGTTTTCCGAAAACACCTTGTCTTCGGCATACAGGAAACAACAGAAGAAATAAATATTTAACCATTTGTTTGTTTAAGGGTTACTTTTGTAGGGGATCTCAACGAGAGAAGGGGGAGGGGTGGGAGAGATTCCTTTGGAGGCAAACGTCATAAAAGGAGTTCAGCACCATCTTATCCTCCCCCCCCACCCCCAATATTACCTCTCCCCCCCCCCGCTCCCCCGGCCGTTGATCCTGGTTTCTCCCCGAGGCTTTCCCGCCACCTCCACCCTTCTCCCGAAGGATCTCACCTGTGCTTCGCATCCAAGGATATATTCGCAAGTTGCTTTCGTGCCGCAAGTCCGTGTCCCTCTGGTCGCTTTTGTTACAGTTGGGCTTGGACGCGTCTCCCGGACACATCATGGAGAGGTTTTGCTCAAAGGGGGAACAGTGCATGTTGAAGGAGCTGGTGTCCAGACCGTAGCCGCTGGAATACATGCCGGGGGGCTGGGGGTGCATACCTCCCCCACTAGGGTAGAGGCCAGGCATGGAAGCAGCGAAAGAGGCCGTGGAACTGGAGCCATAGCCGGTGCGCTGGGTATTGGAAGCGAATGCGCAAGAAGTTTGCTCGGGAAATACTCCGGAGGGGAAAACCGAATTTGCGGCCTGATATTTAGAAAATAAAGCATTCGCATAATACAATGAACTCATAATCTGGCCGGGTGATTTGTAGGCCGGGACGTTTTAGTGTCGGTTTTACGAGGTACCGTGATATATTACGGAATTAGACTCCAGATTTACACCAAAAAGGACCCCCTTTTTCCTCCCTTGGCCACGTGACTCCTGTCCACGTGATCTGAATAGCACCAATCCGTTCCGACCTTCCTCCTCCCCTCCAACTCTCCCTCCCCCCTACTGAAACTGTAACCCCCCCCCCTTGTAATATGGAAAAGGGGAAAAACACTATGTATGGAGCAGTGGCCGGAATTTATACAATACGATGCATTATTGATGATAGGATAGATACTGAATCTCCCAAGCTAGAAGCGAGAAGGAGCGAAATCATGCGCGCGGACTCAGTAACCCACAGTCTGTATCAGTTCTGAAGTGAAGCTAGCAGGGAAAAGATGCAGAAGGGAGGCGGCGTGGCAAAGAAAATAAGAAAGATTTGCAGTGGGTAGTGGCGACAAGCTAGGGCAAGAAGAGAAGAAGAAATGCCACGAAATCAACGGTGAGAGATGCAATAGTAGAGAAACGGATCCACTTGGTCAATCCAAGCAAGAAAGGCAGTTTTAGGGATTACACAGGAAAATTTCTTTCCATGGGTCTGATTTTGTGTTTCCTCTCTCTTTGAAGTCTCTCCAGACTGGAGATACACATACAAATATAATTTTCTCCTTTCTACCCCTGTTCTCCCTCCTGCTTAGTACCCAAGAGAAAAACGCGGGCTTGAGAGAGTCAGAGAGCGAGGAGAGATGCCCGCCCTAACTCGCGGTCTCGGGGCGGGTTTTATAAGCCGACATTCCACTGGCATCTGCCGCCGCTCCCCATCCCCACCCCCCGCAACGATACAGTCTCTGACCCGCACCAGCATCGCCCATCCGAGCATTGGGAGACATACTATTTACTATTTCAGTTGCTACCTCCCCATCCCTCCCCGCTCCAGTAGCTCCCCTTCTGAATGCCATTCAATTCTATATGTAATTTATTCCACTGCCACAGGCGTTGAGCCTCGGAGCTCGCTTTGCTTTTTCTGGTGGCGGAAGGGGGAGCGAAGAGGGGGGGGCGCACGAAGGAAAGATTACAACAGATCTCTATTTAAGCGTGTCAGCTCTTCTGCTGGACTCAATTATAGGGAGAAGGAAAATGTGACCAGCTGGTTACTCTGCTTTTTTGCTGGGGAAGCAAGGAAAGCTTCCAGAGGAAAAAAAAGGGGGGGGGCAGAAAGAAAATAAATTAAAACACGCACTGAAACTTATCAAAGCCCTCTCTGACAAATCAGAAGAAAACTGGCCTTGCAGATTGGGTGAGGTCTTCTTTTCAAGGTTAACTTGCCAAAAAAAAAAAAAAAGTGGGGAGGGATATGGAGGGGCATGTACATATCAGGAAGCTCCTCATGGAAGGGTGGGAAGTAGCAAAACTGACAAGCTTCCAGAGTCCTTTGGGCTGGTAGCTGGGGGATTAAGTCTCCTGTTAGGAGCAGCAAGGCCAGAATTCAGCAGTGACAAAATAAAGGCACATGCAGACATCTTTAGTATAACTTTTCTGAAACTAAAAATATTTAGCCAATCTCCTAACCTGAAGCCAAAGGAAAAGAAATCCATCTTCTCTCTCTGTTTTCCTTCCCTTTTCCCAAACTTCCACCAAAATTTCAGGTGTATTTTTCCCTGAAAGCCATAAGTTTCTTCTGTATCTCTTAGAAGGCTTTCCTGAATGGCAGTAGCTGTTTTGGATGTGTTTATTTTCCCAACCCTTGTTTTCTAGATGTCCAGGAAGAAGTGTTAAGCAGAATGAAAAAAGAACAATGTCATGGGGAAATTGTGGCTTGCAAACTTTATTTTAACTCCTTTCTTCTGCTGTTTCCAGCTTCAACAATAGAACAAGGTGAAGAGAGAACAACAAAATATAGCATTAGTTTCCCCACCCCCAATAAAGTAATTCACATATACAGTATACATTCTCTTTTTTCACAGTAAACCTAGGGGGGAAGAGATTAAAAAAAAACAGAAGGGAAAAACACTTTTTACAACTTCTTCCACTGTGTGCATGCCAACTAAATGGGAAAGGCAAGAGAGAAAACGAGAAACACAGTTTTTATTTTTCTTTTGTTTTCCTTTTTCTTTCCTTTTTAAAAGGTAAAAACACTTAAAAAGACAGATAAAGAAAACAAAATGAGAATCCAAAAGGTAAGAGGGTCTGTGACAATCAAAAATGAAGACAACTACAGCATAAATAGGCAGTTTCATGTTGTTGGGTATATTTTCAGAGCTACCTGCAGAAGGGGAGTTTAACCACAACACGAGAAAAAGGCAGAAAGAGACAAGGAATGAGAGGGACACACACAAACAGAGAGAGAGGGAGGGAGGGAGAGAGGGAGGGAGGGAGGAGGAGAGAGAGAGGTGTATTTCAGAGGAGGGATGAGAAAAAAGAAAATAAGAGTAAGGAAGAAAGTCTTCAAAAGTGCAATGTTGTGTATATTTTGTACATCATTTCCATAGCACTGGTCTCAAATAAGAGAAGGGGAAGAGAAGGAGGGGAGGTGGAGAAAAAAGAGAGAGAAGGGAGAGAGGGAAATTTTTCACAGCCATGGTTAACAGAAGCTATTGCATTACACTATTACTAATTCTTAACTGGCCAGAAGATGAAAAATAACAAACAACAAGGCTAAAAAGACCCCAGGATGTCTCGGGTTTTTTTTTAAATATATAGTTCATTGTATGTATCAAAGGACAACCAGGAGAAGAAGACGCTCACAGCTATATTGTTTTACAGCAATAAAAGGCGAGATTCCCCTCCCCAAGCAGTATTTATCCTCCCCCCGTCGGAACCACCGCTCACATTAACTGGAATTAATGGAAGGACGGGGGTGGGGAGCGGCTTTCTGAGGCTTGCCTGTCCAGTCTTCCAGCGCCTACTTTTTGTCCCCCGTCTGTGCTTCTCCGCCCTCTTCCACCTCCTGAGCCCTTTCCATTTTCTGTTTCTCCAATTCTTCTTGCTCACATTTGCTGCTGGGGAACTTATCTTTGTTGTTCTCCTTTTTCCACTTCATCCTCCTGTTCTGAAACCAGATTTTCACTTGCCTTTCGGTCAGTCCCAGGGCGTGCGAGACTTCAATTCTCCGCTTTCGGGTCAGGTAAGGATTAAAAAGGAACTCTTTTTCCAGCTCCAGAGTCTGGTAGCGACTATAGGTTTGCCGGCCTCTCCTCCGTCCAGCGGCTGCTGGGGTGAGGGGAAATAAAAAAGGAGATTGAGAAGACACAGCCACCAGATTAGGGACAGAGGGAGAGAGAGCGAAAGGCGCGCGCGCGCGCGCACACACACACACACACACACACACACACACACACATACAGACACACAAAGGCAGCGGCGGAACTGCCCTTCTTGTACGGTACAAAGGGGAGGTTAATTACACAGCTATGGATGGAGAGAGGCACTGACGAAGAGGTCCACAGATGCTCTCCCTCCTCTGTTAGCCCGAACTCCAATCTCACCCGGGTTCCTGGGTAGCTCACTTCGCTCTTTCCTTTCCACCCATCCCTGTCATTTTCTTTCGGAAATTATTCCCTTCCCGACATCCCAGGTTTCTGGCAAGAAAGCCCTCCCCGGCCCTTAAAACAACCGCCGCCGCCGCCTGCCCCCCTCGCATCTCCAGAGATTTAAAAGATAATAACCAAAGCGGCGAGAGAAGAGAGGGAGGAGGCGGAGGACGCCAAGGAGAGACACAAAAAGGGGGTCTCGGAGGTTGTAAAAGTACCATAAACTTTAGGGGAAGCTTCTCTGATTGAAAGAAGGAGGGGAGAGAAGTCCAGTTCTCTCCATTCAGGAGAAAAGGTTCCTTTCAGGGTAATTAAGCGATAAAGCAATTCAGAGGTGCAAAAGTTTGCGCTCATAAAACAGTACAAAGTAACCAGGGGTTGAGGTAGGGGGGAAGGAGGGAGGGGATGAAAGATAGTTGAAGAGGTGGGAAAAAAGGAAGGCGAAATTGCTTTATGGATTCAGGAAATGCCTTCTCGGCGGCTGGGCGCCTGGCCCTTCCTGAGATGCCTCCTCACCTTGCGGTCTCATCCAGGGAAAGAGTTGTGTGGGAGACGGGCTCTGCTCCGAATTGTCCGCGTCCTCTCCCAGGCCGGTGGAGGCTAGCTTGCAATCCGGATACTGCACCAGGTCGGATTCCTGAGCGCTGAAGAGGCTTTGTCTTTGCAACGGGTCATAGCCGTAGAAGTTGCTGGGATCTCCGTGGCATGCTACGGCGCAGGGATTCTGTTGGTAAGGGGAGCTGGAGAGAGAGGACGCCCCGTGGTAGAACTCCTGGATCTGGGTAGGGTGCTGGAAAGTGCCCCCCGTGCTCGGCCCGTACACCACGGTCGGTCTCCCTCCGAGTTCCTGGGCGAACCCACAATCGTAGAAGTTGGGGCGCAGGGAGTCCCCAGTTTTGTATTTGGAGAAGAGGGAGTTGACAAAATAGGAACTCATTGTCATATAAATAGCTTATTTTAAATAGGTTTAGATCTAGGTACCAGGGTTAGGGGAGATGAAAAGCCACAGGATATTAGAAGATAACGAAGAGACGCCAACCCACGGATCTCTGTGATTTCCAGGAATATATACAGATATGCATAGATTTTTTTTAAAAAAATCCTGAGGATGGAGTCAAAACTCTTTTCCAATGAACATGGTATCGGATTCCGCTTTTTAAAATTGCTGCTGTTGTTGTTTGTGACTGTTGTTATTATTATTCCTCTCTGTATGTGTGTCTCTCTTTCTCTCTCTTCTCCTTTTTCTTCTTTTTTTCCACCTTCTTCTTTAACCCCCCCTTAAAATATATATGTATATATATCGGCACTTAAAAAAAGTTCTCGCTTTACATTTCCAAGGCGAGGTGCCAGTTCATAAACAGTTTTCCGTGATTTACTTCGGAGCAAATGAGTTTGTTCATATTTCGCAGTGTCTTTTCTGGATCATTTGCATCTATTACGGAACCCTCATCCTATTGGTTTCCACATACTCCACACGGACTCTGAACAGCCTGCGAGCAGGAAGGAGAGTGAGTGGGAGACAGAGAAGGAAAGAGAGAGAGAGAGAGAGTGAGAGAGAGAGAGTGAGAGAGAGAGAGAGAGGAGAGCGCGAGGGAGAGAGGGAGGGGGTGGGTGGGGTAAATATAGAGATTAAATATGCTAAACTATCTACGTTAATGAGATATCTCTCGCCTTCGCCTCGCGACAAATCATCTACCTAAGCCCACCCAAAAGATTGATACTTGGGGAGGGTCGAAAAATTAAAGAGAGGCTTTGCTCCCATCGTTAATTTTCTTTTTTTTTTTTAAATTTTATTTTAACGAGGCAGTTTTAGCCCTTTGGAAAATGTCAGAGTTGCTTTGGAAAACTGTAAAAAGAGGCCGGATTTAATTGCTATCTCTTTTTTTCTAAAAGCCTCCTATAAATGTAATTGGTATTTTAATACCAAGTTATCAAATCCTACTGCGTCCTGTAGCCTCAACATATTTTAAAACAAACGAGATAGTCAGATTTAACATTTTAATGATCAATTTCCTTATTATTGATAAAGGCTTAAGTATCAGCGCCAAAAGAAAGAAATGGTCCATTTGTAACGGCCTCTTTCCCAAAAAGATAGGGCCTTAAACTATTTAACAAACTACACTGCACACACAAAATAAAGCTGAGTAAAAAGATGTGGTGACACACAAACACAGACATACACACAGAAAGAGAGTCAAACAAATAAATATTTAAAAAAGCAAAACAAAACAAAACCACACACACTCCAAGATGTTCTTGCTGGTTATATTGCACTACATAAAAAGCTGTTAGAGGGTTTTTATGAGTTCTTTCTTCCAGAGCTATAAAAACCCATGTTTCGATTGGCGCCTAAACACCATTATTGCAAGATGTTGGGGTGTCAATACTGAATTAAAATGATTATAGTTTTTCATATATAACATTGACTTTTCAGCTCCCTGTTATCACCCCTCCTACCACACTCTCCTGTTATGTCTCCCACCACCACTATCCTCTTCAGTTCCAGCAGAGAGGAAGATATCTCCCACCTCCCTTTAGCTCCCAACCAACACAGTTGTGAGTCTTCTTAACTGAGTTTTCACATGTGCAATCCTCAGAAGTAGCCCCCCCCAAAAAAAACCTAGTTCAAACCACAAGGTGCTTTTTAACTGGGAAGGATGCTGGAGAAAAATGGAGGGCTACGGAGGGATAACAAGAGTGAGATTACAGGAGAAAGGTGGAGTTTTTCCTATTTTCCTGACATAGCTTTAATTTGCTTTTAGCTTTTGCTAACTCAACAATCCCACCACCCGAAAATAAATTCTAGTAGTCCTTTAGCTCTATCAGCAATTATTTTGTTAGAGCTTTCTGTGTTTTCCCTGCTTCAAAAGATGCCACTCCTAACCCTCAAATATAGTTCCCCTACTATATAAGCTTGTTTCTCCAGGCACTCCTTTACACCCTGGTATCTCTATGGCATTTCTGCATTATCTGAAATTACAGATTGTTGTGCTGCGATCTCACTTTTTGTATTGGGAATCTTGAAAAGGGCCCAAACACTCCAGTTTCTCTTCTTACTGCACCTTCCCACCATCATACAGTTATATTTGGTTAACACCCCAAAGATGAATCCAAATAATGCCATTCAAAAACAGAAGAGCCCTCTGAAAAGAAACCATTTCAAAGTCCTGTACCTCTTTTAGTCAAAATGCTGAGATATATCTTTGTGGGGGGGGGAATAATTCATATTACCGTATGTGTTCAGCTGAGAGGGAAGGAGGAAGGAAAGAAACAAAGCAAAATGAGAAGGCTTTAAAATTATGTTTTAAATGTAAGAATTAAGTCTGTTTCATTTGTTTACACGCTATTTTTTTCTCCAACCCTTCACCCCTCTAAAAGATAATAATTCCTTGAAATACTTGCAATGAGTACTTAAAAATAGAGCTTTTATTTCTATATTTTCTTTTCCTGTCCATTGAATGGAAGAAATGCTTTTTTAAAAAAAAGTTTGATTATTGCTATCCATAAATAACAGCACAAAACAAAGGCCAGCTTTTTCCTTCTCCAATATTTTCGTAGATTTATAGGACAACCTTTGGGATCTTTACTGAGAACTTAGCCCCAGTATTTCTTTAACAACTAAGCGACAAACTTTCTGACATTTACCTGTGACATGCAGTCCTACACCACTAAATATAATAGGTATTATCTCTGAATAAGAATTGCTCCAAAAGCTTTCTCAAAAATGATTCCCCACAACCAGTATGTATTTACAACCGGTCCATTTTAACCAGAATTTAAAAAGAGAGAGAGAGAGAGATCTACCTGGCTGACATCTCCGAAGGCATTTGTTAATCTGCAAATGCTTACTACCAGGATACGCCTAGTCTTCATTTGTGTGTGTTTGTGTGTGTGTGTGTGTGTGTGTGTGTATGCTTATGGGGATGAAAGAGAGAGAAAGAGGAACCAGAAGCAAGATAAGATAGCTGAGTTATCCTGGAAGTTAGCATTTTAACCAACGTGCAGAGCAATTTAGTGTTTGATATGCTATGAAGAATTGTCATCAACATTAAATCATTGGTATACTGTACTTGGGGCTCTGATGAAAGGCAAATGTTTTTATTATAGGGAATAGGGGAGAAGGGGGAAAAAACCACTAGAGAAAGTGAGAATATAATTTACAAATACCCAGCGGAGGAAAGATTTATTAGAAAATCTTTCCCCAAAATACATCACTTGGTAAATTGTAAGTTCTCATTGTTTTATAGCTCCGTGAGTGGATTAAAAAAAAGAAGGTTTTTTTCCTATTAATTAGCACAAAGTACATCTGGTTAAAAGATTGCAGCTTTTATCTATTTTAGAGTTGCTGAACATTGCCAGGAATTCCAGTACAAAAGGGAGGATGGGACTCTCTGTTTTCTTGTTTTCTGACTACCCACATCCAATCTCTCTCTTTTTTCCCTTGAAGTTTAGTTTTGTAATGTAGAAAATCTGCTGGATGTTGTTTAATCAGTTTATGGAATCTTGACTGTTTCTGACATTTTGTTATCTTTTTTGTACATTTTTCTTTATAAAACATCTTTATTAAAATGGCTTTTGATTCTAGATTTTAATCTCTTTTTTCCCTTCCTATTGGGTTCCTTTGTGGGCTGACAATGCTTTTGAAGGAGACATTGGAAAATACTTCTTTCACCTACACACAGAAACATGTATATAGATATTGGTGCACATGAGCACACATGTGCACCAATACTTTTACATACACACAAATACACATCTATATCCTTTTTTAAAAAAAGAAAGAGTGTGGTGTTGGAGTTACTTGGTCCTAACTGTATTTTGAAAGAACCACAGGTAAATTTGCCTTTGATTCATATAGAAGGTCCCTATCCTTTTCTAATGTAACTAAGCACAAGATATTCTGGAATTTATGTTGCCAGAGAATTCCTCCACATTCTTCAAAAGCTGGACAAATACACTGGAGAATTAACAGTTCGACAATACTGCAAATATTTAAGGATATTTATGATGATTCTCATAAAATTGCCATATTATATAATGATCTAGAATGATTCCCGTCAAAGTATGCCCAGATCTCTGTTGGCTGGACAACGCATGACAACATCTCCTAGAATTTGTGACCTATCTTTCCTCTCTAGCTAAATAAATCCTACATTTTGAAAATAGCGGTATAACTATCAAATCCTTCTGACATCACAAAACAAGTAGCGGGGCCAAAGAACATTGTTCGGATTGTCTCGTTTATGCGGTTAAAATACTATTTGCTTACAATCACACACAGAGAGGGGAGGTGGGAAGCAGAAGCGCGCGCGCACACAACACAAACGCAAACGCAAACACACACACGTTTAATCATACTCTGGGTAACAAGTTCAGCATCAAATTGTTCCCACAAAGCTCTGTTAAGACAAATGGAATTGTGCAGAAACAATTATACAAACACAAACACTCTTTGGTTCGGGGTGTGTGCCGGCGATCTTCTGGCGGCCTTTGTGTGACAAGTTTTCATCTTTCCTTCTTTGCTCTCCTTCCAATGGACCGAGTATTGATACCTTCTGAGAAGAAACTCTGCAGAAAGATCGCCGTGATTAGTCCTATATTTTATGCTTGGGGATTTATTCACAATGGTTTCGAGCAACAATTCCGTTTATTGTTCGTAATGAAATCAAGGTGTTGTAGACTCAAGAGGGAAAGACACTGCGGTCGGGTTATTTCTACCATGGAGTGATAGCACCATCTAACGACCATTCGAAGTAAGACGCCCGTAAAAATAATAGATGGTAATAAGCAAAGATGGGTTAGGGAGATTGGTTGTGATGCTTTTATGGATCCCATCTTTTCTTTTCCATTGTGTGCATTTTAAACGATTGTTACCAATGATAAATCATGGAGGAGTGTATAAGATTTCTTCTATGACTGTAAGTGGAAAGTGACCACTGTCTCCTCAGAATTCTTGGTTAGTTCTACTGAGTTGCTTTCCATCCGGTGGTTTTCAGGGCAATAAATGACAGAGACGGGGATTCTGCTTTTGAAAAACCACCATTGTTTCAAAACCCGAGACAAAACAATTGAAGTATTCTGCTCTGGAAGGGAAAGCTTGGGCTGTAAATAGATTAAAAAGAAGGCAGAAAAAGCTTTCCAAAACCAGACGTCTGGCCAGGACTTGGAGTGGTGTGTCTACATTTGGGTGGTGGTGGCGATAGGGTGTTTGGGGGAGAGGGGGAGGAAAGGGGATGTTGCTGAGAGTTTATGATCCAGGATGCTGGCAACTTGAAAGTGATAAGAAATGACGGACAAAGGCTGAAGCAATCCAGAACACAGGGTTTTCACAGAACCCACAAGCTTTGGATAAATTAAGAAATGCTTTCTTTCTCCCTCCCCCGCCCCGTTTAATTTTCCTCCTCTTTTTAAATGTTTCTTATTTCTGGGTGAAACCGACAAAAATACACCCCTACATCTTTTTTCTCCTCTTCCCCCACCATAGAAAGACATTCTGGTAATTTAGGAGCTTCTGAAAGTTTCCTACTCTTGTTTGCTTTACAGTTGCTTAGTTCCTTAACCTTCAGAAATTTATACCCTATAAAGTTTTATGGCGGTCATATTCTTTTATTGCAGCCTACCGCACAGACTTTTCTTCTCTCTTTTATGACAAGCTACTCTCCCACTTCTACTCCAGTAATATCCAGCATCTAGCAATCATTTCATTCTCCTTTTGGAATATATATATTTGTGTGTGTGTATATATAAATACATACACATACATGCATGCATGTCTTTGGTAATGAAGATAATGTGCTTGTTTTTTTTTAAAGGCTTCATAATCTTTCAAGAAGTTGTACAATTACATGGATTTTGGATATAAACAAAAATGGAAACAACTATGCATGATTTTCTTTTGAGTAGAGAATAAAGATATCCAGGTGACTTTGGCAAAATCTAAAATATTATTCTTTTAATCTGAGTTACTTTTTGGTTAAAATTACAAGACAGTTACTGGGCATTGGAAAATTTTTAGTTGGTCTTCCTTCTTTTCTTCCTTCCTTCTCTGAAGCTGAAGAATTCTGGATCATCACCCTTCCATCCCTGCGGAAAACAACCTTCAGTGTCTACACTTCTTTCCTGTACAAGGTAAACATCACATTCATTCACTCACACATATTCTCTCATTCATTCATCAGTCCTTTATGATTTGTTTACTGGTCTAAAAGTAACAAGAAAGACTCTTTTAAATTGAAAGACAGAGAATTGCTTTATTTCTGTTTTGTTGAAGAGATTCAGAGATGGAGCCGACTTCACAGGGAAAGAAATAAAAATACACAGAGAATGAGTTTTTTCTAAGGACAAAGGAGAGACTCTCCAACAAACCAAATCAAACCTAAAATATCTTTATAATACACGCTAAAGAACCACTAAAGAAAAACAAACACAAGTGCAAATATTTCTGCAGTTTTAGAAGAAGTATAACACAATGAGATATAGGTCAAGGTCCCCTTTAAATCGATTTTTATTCTGTGGATTAAACAACTGTAGAAAATACATTTTGACCTTATAGAACTGAAGAAACAATATTTTTTCAACATTTTTCCTCTACAGAGAGACTTTTTTCTAATGAAATCAACTAGTTTCTCTTATTAATCCATGCATTACCAAAAATGCAGCTTTCAAAAACATCTCTTGTCTTCACTAATAAGGTCTAGGAACGTGTCTATGTCTAAAATCAGTTAATATGCTAATAACATGTGTGGAAAATGTTTTTCTTTACAAAATGTTTGTATTAATCTGGAGAGAATTTCAGAGCAGTTTTTCTGCAATGCTCGGGGTGTGTGGTCAGCTTTTGGAGGCAAATAAATGCCATGGATAAACCACCAAACCACTCCAAATTCTCCCATATCCTAGCTGGTGCAATACGCTCTAATGCTGGCAGTGCTATCTAAAAACCAAACAATACTTCCAGCTTTCTTTTTATTAGGAGAAATTAAACAAATAAACGCAGAAGCTCCGACTTTTTTCTTTAAAACTCAATATAAAATTGGTTTTGAAAACTGTATGAAGCTAGCAGAATTTAAGCCTAGGTTATGTCCTATATTTTTCTCCCACGGCAACAATTTGTTTGCTTTGTAGAGGATTTGCCCAGCAATCCTTCTCTCCTGATCCAAGACAACTTGTCTAGGATGTGGGCATTTCAAGTTTTTGTTTCCCCACCCCATCCCTTCCCCAGGAAGCAATTTTTCAAAAACCTGTTAAAATATTATTAAAAAACGTGCTGGAGTAAAAGATTTATTTGCTTGCCATTTCAGAAAATCCTTCAAACCAGGCAATGCTATTTGAAATGTAAAGTTAAAATCTGCCTATCAAATTTTGAAAAAATGACGGCAGACAAAAACAATGGTAGAAAAATTCTGTACATCACTCTATGAAATTAGATTTTTCTTCTGGGACTCCTGTCTACAAAGAGAAAGAGCCTTACATTTAGGCAAGTATTTCCCCCTTTCCCCCCCTTCCTCTCCCCTATTATGTTATGAAAATTTCTCACCTTAGAATGGGGTTATATTTAAAAAGTGGGAGTGCATAATAGCAGTGGAAATCAGTTTAGAAATGTAGAGTCTTGTCTGGTTCTGCAACTGTTTAAAAGCTTAAAATGGCTTAAGCCCCATTTTACATTCTTATAAGCCACAGAAAACAAGAGGAAGCTTCACAAGAGCACATTCACGAACAGTTCTCCCTACAGAAACGACAGCCCTCCCACACCATATAAGCGCCTTGCACTAAAGTAACTTACCTAACCCCCCTCCCTGAACTCCCTCCATCCAAGCTCTCCAAAAGGTGGGGTTGCACTTCAATAATCTTAAAAGAAACAAAATCCCAAGTCTGATTATTTAAAAGTGAAGAATGGGGCTACCAAAGACATGGAACCCCCTTTTTATCTAATGGGACTGTTTTTCTGTTTGTAAACAAAGGAGATATTAAAAAGTATTTAAAATCAAAGAAAGCAATTTCTATCTTAAAAGCAATCAACTATCCTTTTGGGTCACTCTGTGTTTGCCTTGGAATAAATGTGAAATGTGGTTATATCCTCCAAGACAAGGAAAAGAGGTGGATCCTACAACATTCAAGTATTAAAACTTCTCTGTGAAACTGGATAAGTGAGGGTTGACTCAGAGATCCTCTACTTGGTACTTGAGTGCTCTTCTGGATACCTGTAACTCTTTTCTTTAGTAAATTATAGTTACCAAAAGCAAAGAGTCCCCTGCTTTTACAAATTTAGGTATCTAGCTTCACATGCAGCTCAAAAGGCTTTTGCTCTCTGACCCTCCTTATCTCCTTAAAAATGTCTTAGTGGAGAAATGTGAGCAAACTGGAAAGTTATCCAACACCAAATAAAGAGAAGGAAAGGAATAAGCAAATTAGGGAATGTGGTTTTCCCCCAGATGCTGGTGAAAGTTTGCTTTGGGCATTGCTTGGGGCAATGTTCTGATTAACCTATTTTTTGTTTTTCTTTCTAAAAGCTGCTCATCCAACAGGCTAAGGGAGGAAAGGACATGCCTTCTGAATGCAAGCCCTCAAAAAGTTCATGGTTCATAAATGGTTTTCCTGGAGTTTTCTTCCTTGTACTCTATGAATAGAGGGGAGAGATCTTATCTGCCTTAAGAAAAAGAATGTGGTATGGAGGTTGAATTGGGGTTCACTTGGGCATCAGTACAGTTGTTGATTCTGGATCAATCCAGTTCCAGCCTGGGATGGGTGGGGGAGGACATGCCCTTAGCTGATGGCAGGTTTAAGGTCAGCCTTCTTTTCCTTTCCTATTCTTGGCTTAATCAATAGCATTCAAAGCAACCCTCCTGCAATGACTGCCTTTCTAATGCCTTGAATTACAACTCTCCCCATTCTCATTTATTCTGGCAAGGGAGAGGGGATTTGAAGCTCACACTGTTTGGAACACTTCAAGTTTGGGAAGGTCTAACAAACAAAAGGAAGTAGCTATGCTTACAGAGTATTGCCTGTCAACAATTACCTTTCTGTGCATAGCATTCCCCCACCCCCACCCTCCTTACTGTTCCTTGTTGAAGTGGTCAGTAAATATATTTTAAAAGTGGGGAGGATATCAAATGAAAACAAGCATGTGTAGTCTTCTGAATCCTTTGCCTGCCACCCAAAAGGAGGCCTCTTTCTAGCTTGCTTGCTTCTGAAGTCACCTCAAACACAGCTGAGAAGGAAGTCATTGGCCATCAAAAACCATCTAAGTTTAGGAGGGATGAAAATTAGGGTAGAACAGAGAAAGGGGGAAGAAGGAGGAGGAGGAGGAGGAGGAGGAGGAGGAGGAGGAGGAGGAGGAGGAGGAGGAGGAGGAGGAGGAGGAGGAGGTTTCACTCTTTTCCCTGTTCCTTATTCATTTTCTTCATTTTCATCCTGCGATTCTGAAACCAGATTTTGACTTGTCTTTCACTCAGGTTCAGAAGCCTGGCCACTTCATGTCTACGGTCCCTGGTGAGGTACATGTTGAACAGAAATTCTTTCTCCAGTTCCAGGGTCTGGTACTTTGTATAGGGGCATCTTTTCTTCCTGGAGGAACGAGCATGTAACCAGTTGGCTGCTGGATTACCTGAGGGGAAAAAAACAAACCCAAAAAACAGGGTCATTCAGGAATTGACACCAAATCCTCCAAGGTTCTCAAAATCTCTTTGGACCAACTTTTGAATTATTTGAAGACAAGCTAATTTGCAATGGAGACCTACCAAGTTTTACCTACAATAATAGATGTACAAAATATATCTCCCGCATATCAAAATAGTCATGTTTGACCTGCAAATAGCAAACAAGAGTTTGGAAAGGAAAGGAGGGGGAATCAAAGTGAGTAATTTAATTAAGAGATAGAAAAATATATTTATTTATGTATAAAAGACAGAAAGAAGGTGGGAAGGAAGGAAGGAAAATGGCCCTTTATGGAAATGTTTTAAATGAATCTATTTATATGGTATTTGGATGGGTAAACAATCCACATATATCTTTTAAATATTGGTGTGAAAGGCATATTTTCTGCCAGTATTGACATAAAACAGAAATTCCTTCCTTCCTTCTTTCCTTTCTTTTCTTTCCTTTCTTTTTTTTGTTCTACAAGGGAGAAACAAATTGCTTGTCTGTTGTCTAGAACATGTGCCTCCTAATCCAGAAAAGTAGGGGATCAAACGGAGAAGGGGGGTATCCTCTCTTGAAAGCCACAAGAGTCTCCCCAACATTGGCATATAGTGCCTTCTGCTCAAGGATATTATTTTACCCCAAGCAGAGTTTCAGAAGTAACAGCCCTGATTTGGAGAATTCATGAGACCTTTTATGAGGGGCAGAGAAGGAGAAACACTGTGGCTAGAAGCCAGGTCAATAAAATGCTAGAGGTGAGTAAACAGGACTATAGTAGGTCTGATGTGGCCACATCTTCACCAAAGGCAAAACAAAACAAAACAAAAAACAAAAAGGCAGCTGAATGTGAGTGTGTGTCTATGTGTGTTGTGCTGTTCATATAAAGACAAGCTAGCCTAATCCATTAGTAACTGAGTTCTTTCACACAGAGGGAATTCTGCTACCAAGGGAAAGGACTGGGAGTGCTGCAGCAGAAAAGCCAGCTCTTGCCTGGTTTCCTGGCCTCCTGCTGAAATTAAAAGCAGCCTTGTAAGCCTTAATTCTTGTTGAATGGCAGGAGGGGGTACAGACGCCATTTCTCCATGGGTAAAATGAAATCCATTCTCTCCCTCCCTCCCTCTTCCTCCCTCCCTCCCTCTCTCTCTCTCTCTCACACACACACACACAGCTTAGTTTTCACTGTCTTCCTAATCTTAGCAACTACTTCCTTCACAGAAGTGGCTGACTCTAATAAGCAAAAAATTAAATATTAAAGAGAGGCATTGCTGTTAATAATTAATACTGCTACCTATCTTTAATGGCAGTCTCCACAATGGTCCCCTTTTTAGGGATATGGATGTGCGTGTGATTTCTTGGCATTTCATGGAAACATGAGGTCTGGCACAGGAAAACAAGTTTATTTTTCGATTCACACAATTCCCCAAACAGGAAACAAAAGACAACAAAACAAAACAAGAGAAGGAAGGAAGAAAAGAGGGAGGGAGTGGATGTGTGGAGAAGGGGGGTGGGGAGTGAGGTTTAGTTAGCAGGCTATTCTTAAACCCAAAATGCACATTTCTAAATACAGACACAAAAACATACATGCACCTACAAAAACAAGGTAATGCTTTTCTGTCAAGAAAGAAGTTCAGGAATAAGCTGAATTGCACAGCGGTGAAAGCCTAGCTTCGGTCTTTCTCTCCTTTTGCTTTTTTTGCATTTCTGCCTTCCCTGCACTTTCACCCCACAGAACTTGATGCCAGACGATGATGGGCAGTTTGGATCTCTAGGAACTAAGCCTTTTTCTTCTCCCAAGGTCTCTCTGCCTCTCTCCATTCCGGGACCGGTGAGAAGGTGAGGGAGCCGGGGGCCAGGCAAGCTTTTCTCTTCAATCTTCCCATTCTTTTCAAATGTTTCCTTCCTTCTGATCTGGATTTTCTGCCAATTCTGCAACACAAATCTTTCTTTCCTGCTCCGGTCCACTCCCAAGGGCAGGAGTTGTTCATGAAATACTATCAAGATAAGACACTAGCAAAATGCACCAGTTTTAATTTTGAGAAAAATTCAAATAAAAAAATCGCCGCTATCATCATCACCATCATTAGCATCCTCCTTTCCTTCAAAAATGAAATGAAATAACCTACATCCTGATTTGAAACTATCAGGGAATTCGCACATATCACAATACTGAAGTCAACTCTTTTATTGGAAACATCCCCGGCATTGGGCAGAGGGCAAGGCGAAAGAAGCCACTCGCCTTGCATTATAAATAAGAAAAAGAAAAAGAAAAAAGGATTCGAATTAAATTTTGTCACATCTCCCTTCCTGATTCACCCCATCCTATTCCCAGTTTTTTCACAATATTTTCCCTCGAAGGTGTCTATGTTTGTGGGGGGAGGGAAGAGAGATAATAGTGATGAAATCGCGGAAGCAGACAAGATTAAGCTTAAGAGTTCTATACTATATTTCTCTTAGAAAATTTAAAACAAAGAAACCCCCCCAATAAAGCTTGCTTCTTTTATTTATTTATTCTGTTTTTGGGCGGGACAAGGGAAGGCATTGGCTCTGAAATATTCATAGCCACGCGGAATGTACATTTCATATCCAAACAATAATAAACAAGGAAGAAGATAGCGCACGCTACCAGGGATCGAGGTCCTCCAAGGCAAATAAGGACACTTGGAGAACTGAATCTCCCTTCTTAGTTCTCAATGGGACCCCTCTTTCCACACTATTTTCATCCTTCACGTCTCCTTTAGTCTCTCTCCAAACATGCATACGGACACACACACCACCGAGGCTCATTCAATACTCTCCCCAACCTTTTATCGTTGTCCTCCCCCACAGCCAATTTTTATACATACAAATCCCGCGAAGCAACTGTCCCTTCCTCAAGCCACCGGCTGCAAGCAAAGTCGAATCGCGTCCCTTCCAACCCTCACTGTCCAATTCCCATCCTTTTATCACTTTCAACAATACACTAAGCCGAGCAAACCACCCACTCCAGAACCCCCAGCCCTAGATTAATACCAGTGGCTTAGATGGGAGAAGGGGGAGATTTCTCTTTTTTAAAAAAAAATTTTTTTTTAAGCTTCCCCTGCCATTGTGCCTTTTATGACACCCCCTCTTAGGTTTTTATGATGTTTACTTCCTCACTTTTTATAACTTACTTTGATCTGGCCTGCTTTTGTCCTCGCTTCCTTCACAAACTTTATTGTCCTCGAAGCTGGGCCTTTGACTGGAAGCGATCCCTTCCCTTCCAGCAGAAGGGTCTAAGTGGTACTCCTGTGTCCCCTGTTTACGGATCTCCCCGGGGTGTCCCAGCAGCGGTTCTGTTTTAACTGGTCCCTGCCCGGCTGCTATGTTTTCTGTTCTGGGCACTGGGTCCAGCCAGCTTCGTAGATACCTGCTTTCTGAGGTAGGGATGTTTTGATGCTGGAGGTAGGGATGGTAGACCGAAGGAAGGGTAGCAGCAGTGTGTGGCGGCAGAGGCGTCCAGGAAGCGCTGAAAACGGAGGATTTGGGCTGGAAACTACAAGAGGGGAACTCGAGGTGTTCAGTGTGGGTAGTTTGCCTGGAGTTTGAGTACTGCCCGGAAGAGAATTTAGCGGCGGGAGAGTCTTCGTTGTCATGGCTTATAATGGAGTCGACATAGTAATTGCTAAGAGTTCCAGAAATTGACATTCTTGGACATCCTACGAGCACCACGGTTCAATGAAGGGGAAAGCAAACCAGCGAGCGAGCGAACAAGCAATAAAAAAATAAGGAGTAGATCTCTAGTTAAGCTGCTGTACAGATATTAGAGTATATGGGGAGGGGAGGGGGGAGCTGGTTGGGAGAAAAAAAAAACACAAAACAAAACAAAACACCAAACCAGGCGACACTCTCGCTTAACCCCCTTTCCTCCTCCAGCATCAACTTCCCAGCCAAGAAAAAGTACAGTCGGGACTGCCGGGTTGGGAGCTTCCAGCAAAATGATTGGTCAAACTTTTTTCGTGAGGCTGATAAAGCGTCAGGGCAGGCGTAAATCAATCCTGGCGGAGCGGGGCGGGCGGGCGGGGTGTGTGTGCGCGCCCAGGCTGTCAACCGCCCTCTGCATTCCATATCAAGGATGGATTGCGTTCTGTCGAGGCGATGTTGCAAAACGTCGGGGGTTCAGAAAGCGAAACGTACAGTGCAAACGAGGATTGGAGGGGGGCTCTGGGCTGGGGGTGGAGGGATGCTGCAGCGATGTCGATGTGGGAGGGGGATCGATTCCCTCCCCCGAAACATGAAAGAGAAATGCTGAGTTTTGTCCTCTCTTTGCCTTCCTGAAGGCTCTTCTGGGGATTTCTCCTTCCTCCCCCACTCCCGCCCCCACTACCAAATGTATAAGCGGCCATTCTGGACTCCTTCGCTCGCCTTCGATATGTCAAGGCTACTTATCTCAGTCGGGAAAATGCAATATGAATTGTGCTTTCTTTTCTCTATAAAGTTTTCCAGAAGAGGGCGGGGGATGACTCGGGTTACAAGTCCAAGGCGTATGGATGCACGTACGCGAGAGATGCTTTCCACATGGTGGTTGTTGTTATCACTATCATTGTTATTGTCGTTGAAAGCTGGTGTAGATGGCGAGTAACCTATTGCAAAAGCTTTTAATACCGGAAGATTTTCCCTGTGTCCCCCCTCTCTGCTCCGTTCAACATTAACTGCCAAGGATTTGTATATACAATCCCTCCACGATTATATATTAAACATTGTCGCGCGTGTGCATTATATATGCCGGTGTGGATGTACAGGCGCGTGACCTGATGATGCCTGAATGAAATCTATAGCTTGTAGTAAAACAGTAGCTTATATGGTAAGCGTATCTACACACGGCTATATATATTCACACTCACGTATCTATCATCCCCATATATTTTTAAACATGTGTATCTACATGCAGAATCATTGTGAGTTATATGTTGCTTTGGTAGACAAGATTTTAAACAGGCAGAGCGTGAACTACAGAGGAAAAAAATGCCGGTTCCGGACTGCAATAGCGCCGTTTGTTTGGAAAGCAATGGAGGGGCGGTGGAGGCTTGGGGGAGAGGAGACGGATTTGCACTGCTGAATCTCACCTCCTCTCTCTCCTTCTTCCCCACCATATACACGCACTTTAATTTTACTACCCTTGTAAAATGTCCAATTCGGTACCGCTTCTTTTTCTTTCCACACAGAAGGCGTTAGACCTGAGACGGTTAAATAGTTGAATAAAACTTACATTAGCTTTCTTTGATTTTTATAGCCTTGAATTTACTGCCTGTGGAAAGGGAGGGTACTGGGGGTAGGGGGTAGAGAAGCCAGGGATGGGAGAGATGTCTTGAACCTTACAGAACCCTCTTTTTGCCCTCCTGCTGTTCAACCTTCTTAATGCTGCAGAATGAATCCAACACAATTCAGATCCTTATGGATTTCCATTACTAAATCTCGCTCAATGCATTTGCTTCCGAAGACTTCTCCCGTTCAGGTCAGCGACTGTGGAGCATAGATTGACAGCATAGATCCTAAAACATACAATTGCAAGTTTATGTTCTCTTTTCATTATTGTTTAGTGTCATTTACTTCTAAGTAAATATTTTTCGTTATATCAGCATTGATTTATTATACCAATACGCTCCGGCTTAACTGCCTTGCCAAGCTAGCTGTCGGTCTCCGTCAAGCATCGCAACAATGCCTGATCGTAAATTCCTCTTCCGTAACCTGGTAGATCCCGCTTTCTTTCTAATGCAGCAGGAAGTGTTGGGGGTGGGGATGTTCTGGGTTTTTTTTTTCCCTCAACAAGATTCAACTCTTCTAAAAATAAAAGAAAAAAGAAAAGAAAAAGAGAGATCTTTAGGTTTTCAGCAAGCTTTAAAACGGTGCAAATAGATATTCAGTATGAATGCAGAAAAAGGGATTGTATTCTGTGACTTTGGAAGAAAAAGCTTTCCTTTTCCAAGCCCTGGCTTTGACCGAGTAATTGGTCTCGCTGGGGCTTTGGAGACCTCCATTAGTCCTTCTAGAAGAGGTCCTTCTGGCAATGAAGAGACTAAGTCCAATAACAACTATGACAGACTATATGCTGAAGCATCCTTTCGCTCAAATATGTACTATAAAACTGTAGCGGCACTATAGTTCTGAGAATAATCCGAGTAGAAGATCCTTAGAAATCCTGGGACCTCATTTGAGAATAAAGATATTGGGAAAGAAAGAAGTGGGTGAGGATGAGACAAGAATTAGAGATCATCTGAACTAGTGGAAAGCTGATACATTCAAATGCTGTAGTAATTGATTTCTACTTAGAGTAATATATATAATAACACATGGAAAACCAGCCTGCACCCCATTCTTATCCAACTTTTGCTCTTTATTTGTGGTTCAAAGGAAGGCAGAGGTGGATAATTGGAAGAGTGAAGACACTTTATGTTTGAACCTCAGACACATATATTTAGCACTAAGCAGGTTAATTGAGATTATTTTCAGGTAAATCTTTAAAGGACTGCTACTGTGATCATGTCCAGTCAAATGTAAATTATTTTTGACCTAATAGTTTAAACAGTCAAATTCAGCTAGGTCTTCCTTCTCTCCCTGCAATCAATGGATTTAGTAATAATAAAACCTGGGCATTTCTCAATGAGTTCAGTGGACTATTTAAGGACTGAAAACTGAAGAGTGATTAAATATGGATGGATAGAACCCTTCAAAATGAAATCTGACAGCTGGTATATGAAAATGATACTTTAACATTTGAAATAGAATTTTGTTCCAGAGTTCATATGCAGAACAATCCAATTCAGCTTGGTTTAGGCTAATAAAGTTGGTTCTTTAAGTTTCTTCTAGACTCAAGGAACCATCACTGTCTATTGTTGTTCTTGCTGCTTCTAAGGCAAACTTTAAGTCAAAGCAGAAGAAAAAGCACCAAAATGTTTTCTTTTAAATAATCTCGTATTTAAAATGTGGCTGCTATTCGGTTTTGTGAATATGTTCTGGGGATATCATCTGACAATGTGTAGATTTCCTTGATTTATTTTAATGATAATATTTAATAATAAATATTAAATAACATATTTAATAATAATAAGACTAGAAAATAAATTAGAAATTTTATGTGAAATAGACATTTCACAACAATTAAAATAGAAAAGAAAGCATAAAATAAATACAGTTGCATGGCATTTTTCCTTTTTACAAAATAAAATTTGGAAGTATCCTCTTACACTTTGGGCATTCAAAAGTACATGTGGACTATTTGAAGGTATTATGGAAAGACAGGCTTTCTCATTGACTAGAATTTAGATCAGTAATGGGTTAGCAAGGAATTTTGGAAGTGGTTAGAGGGGTTTTTTTAAAAAAAGAAAAGAAAAGAAAAAAGCTATGAAATGTACTGAAAATTAATTGAAAGGAAACACCTGTTCAGTGTTTTTTTTTTGCAAGAGAATTTGTTCACATTTTACCTATAATGAATATATTCTTGGGAAATCCTCAGGCACCTCCTATAAATAATTATGAGGCATGCCAGCAGCTGAGTACATAATTTTGTAGAGTATATAAATTTATACTCAAATGTCATCAGAAGAGTTTCCCTGAAAAAGAATCCAGAATTTTCTCTAGTGGAGAAACCACACAAGAAGACCTGCAAAACCCATTTGCCTTCCCATGTCTTGGGGGTTTTATCCAGGGATATATTCATTTTAATTTCTTCTCTTTCATAAAAAAAAAGCCACAGTGCTCATCCATCCACATTATCAAGACAAGACTCTGGATATTCTGTTTAAAATAAAGAGATCAACTTTAGTTCTTTTAGTATATAAATATTATTATTATTTTTGAATTGAGATACTTTTCATTTTTTATTTTGAAAATATCATGCAGACTAATGTCTGGAAAACAGTTTTGCTTTCTGGAGAACTCTGTTTCCCAAAGCCCTGATGTGTTAAACAAGCTTCCTTCATCTCAAACATTTTTCCAAGGCCATCTACTAAACACAGCAGGGATAGAAAGATTACAGACAAGAGTAATTACTAAACAAGATTTCCAGATACTATCCAATCTAGAGAACTTTAAGCCAAAAAGGCTCAGCACACATAAATAAAAATCTCTTGACTAAGTTTGAAATACTCAAATTTGCTTGAGAGTGTAAACTTATTTCTGTTTGTTAAGGCAAAGGAGACATTCTGATTCTTTTTTTTTAAGCTGGCTTTCAAAATCTGTGACCTATTTAAAAAGTAATGAGGCATTTAAAGCCAAAAAAATTAAGAAGACTCATTCCATTTTAAACAAAGAACAACATCTATCCCAAAGTAGACAACAGTTGGCTGTTCAAAAATATCTTTACTATTTTGGGGAACAGAAGTTCAAGCAATGTTTATTTCAGAAAATTGGTAACTATCAAGTTGCACATTTCACAATCTCTAGATTTCTGTTTAATGTGTTACATATACTGAGAATTACTTTCCTGAAAATATCCAGTAACTTAATTAAATTTAGGGCTATAATTTCTTTCAAATCATGGTTTCTCCCCCAGCCTTTCTTTCTTTCTTCATTTATGTTTGTTGCATTATCAGTTGAGACAATACTTTTCTGTCTGACCAATTTTTCATAGAAATGATATTTCACCATGCAAATTTGGGATTACAATACTTTTTAACTTTTCTTTTATACTTGATAAATGGTAACTGGTGATTACTTCTTTTAAAAGATCACAAACATCACTAGCAATTCCTCCCCACATTTTTTTATTATTAGTAATAAACCATGTGGAAAGAAAGTTATCCCTTTTCCCAAAGAACAGTTTGCCCTTTCCATGTTTTTCATATCATACAACTAAAAACTACAACCAGGACCTCTGTACAGCTTCTATCTACCTGATTAAACTGTATCGAATATTACAATGCTCATTGGAAGTGCTGGAGATTCCAATAATAATTTCTATTTCAGACTTTTGAATGATTACCATTCAAAATGTAGACCATCCCACTCCATAACTTGGGAGTGAACCCAGTGAATTTAGTGCAGGGCAGGCATATAGGTAAATTTAAATTATTCAGAGAGAAAGGAGCTTCTGTAAAACCGGAGCTGGAAGTTTATACACACGTGACTTTCACTGAAACACCCCCACCACCACCTTCCATATGATTGCAAACGAATTGCCTTCGGTTATAATGGATCTAACTTTCAAGGAAGTGCATTTAGGCTTCAGTTGCAATCCGAAGTAGCCAAATAAAGGCTAAATTGGATTAAGGGGATGAAGGACCCATGAAGAAGTTTCTCCCCCGGCAGGGCTACCGACTCTGACAAACTCGCGCCTCGGCAGAGATTTCTTCCCCAGAAAAAATAGCCTTAAGATTTCAAACTATTCGCGCTGCTCCTAAAGGATTTGCATCCCTTCGTTTCCTCCGACATTGACACGCTCGGATTAATGGAGAGGGCGAATTTCAAGGCGCTCTAATCCGGAATCTTAAGGCTATAGAATCGGGCGGTTTTACATCGAAGCCGACGGTTTACTAGTTCCCGGTTTTTCTGATTCTAAATTAAAAGCCTTCTCTTAGGATCGAGTCAGTTCTTGACGATTGCAGTTGTTCCTTCCCAGATTAAATTATTCCTAGGCATAACATAATTTGCTTTTTTCAAAATAATAATATTAATAATCGGGAAACAGAACTAGAAAAAAAACACAATTCAACCCACCCACCCTGCCCCATTTTTTTAAAAATGGGGAGGGGAATAGTTAAGAAACAAATCTTTGTACCCATCTCCTTTCGGTTGTGAATAAAACTTCAAAGTTCAGTGAGTTTTAGGAAAAGAGGGGAGGCTTGGCATGGTTGAAAGCTCTATTATATTTATCTAAAATATATCTTGGTAAGGATTTTTTTTTAGACGGTTGAAAACTTCTATTTCTCATACTACCCAGGATTCTGAATGTTTGAAAAGTTTCTTGAAGAAGAAAGCAAGTGCAGAGAGAGAAAAAGAGCCAAGGGAAAAGTGCCTTCTAGAGAGAAGAAACAGATGAGCAGATGCAACAAAAGATCCCAGAAGTTGAAACTGGAGGACTCAAATTGGAAAGGAAAGTTCCAAGCCAGGTTTATCTCATTATCAGTTAATAAAGCACTTTGATATCTTTTCCTGAGATCTGGGCATAGAAGAAGATAGAAGACTCATTTAAGAAAATTTGAGAAGGGAGGAGGAGGGAGAGGCAAATGTTGAATTTTGGTTGAATAAGATTGGCTCACCTTCATTGAAACTACTGCCTTTGAGCCCAGCTTGACTCCTGGTGACTTCATGGACAAACCACACAGTTTTGTCTTTCAGAAGTGGATTGCCACTGCCGTCTTTCAAGGCTGCTGCCCACCCCCCCTTACAAGGCTAGCCTATGGCTCTGGTATTCTCCAGAAATTTCCCATCCAAGTACCAACCAAGATTGACCCTACTTAGCTTCTGAATCTTAGACAAGGTCAGTCAGAGATGAGGACAAAAACTCTACTTTAAAAAACAAAGAGAAGAGGACAAAACCCGATTTGAAAGATAAATTTATAAACCAAGCCCTTCAACAGTTAAATAACTTTAACCCACAAGCCCATGAGTCTGAAGGTTGAGGGATAATCCCTTTTATTAAAGGAGCACTAATTACATTGGTTTAGCTGTGAATAATAATTGCAGAAAAGTTGGGTGAATGGGAGCTTTCATTTAGTCAGATAGAATTACTTTTACTCATGGAATAAGAAAGAATACTAGGAGAATAATGGATATAGTTTCAGAAAGGAAGCAACTATATTCCCTAAACTAATATTGATTGCAGCATCATTGTAATCTTTGGTCTAATTTAATGATTAACTATATAGAAGTCGTAAATTTCTACTTCACACAAGCATACTGTAAGTGTATTTGCAACTATAATTGATTCCAATAAAAAGTTTAGGTGAATCCTGATTAATCTATTAGTACTACAAGGCAGAATGCAACATAATCAATTCTTCCAAGTAGGTTTTGAGATGCAATATACTTCTTGTACTTTTTTGTTGTTGTTCTGATTCACTTGGATAATGGGTACTACAGTTTCCCCTTTTAAGTCACTGCAAAATATTTTAACCCAGGATCCTGTGTTTATCTTCTACTTATGAATGAATTTGTGTATATGGCCATTCTGCAAATGAACATAATGAGATCCATCTCCATTAAGAACCCAGGAAAAGCCACTTACTGCACAATTCTTCAAATATTTATTTGGGAGTAAACTCCACTAAAGAAAAGAGATTTCTAACTATGTGTCTAAGATTATGCTATCAGATTGGTAACCTTAATTGGTAGAAGCAGAGAGGAGGAAGAAAACATTACAAAAACTTTCTAACATATAGAGGACTCATTTTCAGAGATTACTGTATTTAAAACTTTCTTAGACTAGGCACTGGTGTAACAAATCTGGATGTGCAGTGATTGGCCACATTAGCATGTCCTCACCAAAGGATGCTTGCATGGAGAGGCAGGTAATATACGTAGTGATATCTGAAGTATTGCTCCAGTACCCTGTGACACAGTGGAGGAGAGGAGAAGAGGCAAAGGAGCAGATTGAGTCCTCTATTCACACTGTGCAATATTTGACGACATATTTGGAGACATCTGTTATAGGGTGAAATGAAAAATCAGATTTTAAAAGTAAGGAACTGTGAGTGCAGGGGTCAGGGGACAGAAAGAAAAATGATGAATTCCAGTGACTGGATATTACTATTTTTTTATATAGCATTTGTGTAGGAAAGAGGGCAAAGGAAGGAGAAGAAGAAATAAGCTTTAGGCCCCAGCAAGAATGTGTGAACTTTTCATTTTGCAGAGACTGCATTGTAGGCTTTTATGAAGTGAACTCAGCTTCAGGTAAGACTGATCTTATTTTCTTACTTGGAGATGTTCAGAAAGACTTAAACCTTTTCTTGAATGGAAAGCAACAGGCTTAAGAAAGTTACTGCTTAGTATGGTCTTGTCCTAGTATCAACTCATTATTTGCCTAAATGTAGTTTTATAGGACATGAGTATAGGTGTAATCTTCTATTCTTTGGTTAGAAGGAATATTTTAGCTCCAGTTGTAACTAGAGGACTTATTGTCTAAGGCTCTTTAAGGATGCAGGCCATAGGAAGCAGGTCTGTTACATGCAGGATCATGGTATAGAGGCATTTAGAAGCTGGGAGTTACTCCAAATTGCTTAAAATAAACTGCTCTGATTTAACTGCTCTGATTGTGGGTCGAGCTGTGTCAGATCTGGATGCATTAATTTATTAGAATTAATCTGTGCAAACGGGAAACGTGAGAGCTTGCTGTTGTTATTCAAATGCCATCTCTGCAATCTACAAGCTATTTACTCCAAGCCCTACTCTTGCTAATTGGACTGTTCCGGAGTGAGTTGTTAATTGCGGCCAATATACATTCATAGATTTACAGCCCCAATATGAAGCATGTAGTTTTAGAAATAAATCCCACTGATTTTCATGCTATTTGCCTTGAAGTAACCATACTTCTATCCTAGGAATCCTTAACAAGTTTTAAATAAATCTTCCAATGAATTTTTCCTTGTAACTTATTTTCATAACCAGGGATCATAGTTTTGCTCTATTATATCTGAACAAGGTTATTTGAGAACAAGTTCAACAAGTTCAATTCTGGGTTATACAATCAAGTTTGATAAAGGGCAAGGCATCATATGAACAACTTTCTCTACAAATGTGATATCCTTTTCTTTGCATTTCCCTCCCTGTATCCACTGTTCTCTTCCTTTAAAATTGAAAATACTGCCAAAATACTAGTGTGTTTCTGGTTCCCATCCTTGTCTTTTTGCTGGGCATAAATGTATTCCTTTCTTAGAAAATAGACAAGTGACCAGGTTAGGAGGCCATAAAGCAGTAGTTTCCCCCTTGTTAAATAAAAATGCATTCCTATGCATACTCACTCAGAAGTAAATCAGATTGAAAAATTCACTTGCCCAAATAAGCACTTATAGGATCATCACAACTTTCATGTGTTTTGACATTCAAGAACTCATGTTCACTAACTGAAAAACATATGCGTGTTTGTGGTCCTAAAGAAAAGGAGAATAATGCCTTCCTTACCTTCTAGAATACCAGAAAGTTTTCCCCACTATCCTTGTAATGGAATTATTTATTAGAAATGTCCGAGACTTATTTAAAGCTATTGAAAAATATAATAAAATAAGAACAAAGATGCAGTAAAAATTTCCATTCTAGATTAATCTTTGGTGAAAACCATCTTTATTTACATATTTTATAGTTGTTTCTTTTTAAAAACAAACTTTAGATTATTCTTGCATGATCTAATGGTCAGATAAAGGCCTGAGTTCAGATTTGCATTAGGATAACTGGAATGCTTAGACTTAGAACAATATGAATTGACGTTCTTGTTAGAAAAAAAAAATATTGGTAGAGAGGGCATAAATTGAATGGAAGTTTTGGTGTGTAAACCCTGCTGAAGTTCTTAGAAATGATACAAGATTTGGACACAGAAGCCCCAAAATCTGGTTCACCTCAGACTAGATTCTCAGGATCTTATGATTGCTTTTAGTTAGAATCTCAAGCTCCATACAAACCAGGTGCCACATAATGGGATAGAAGTGTGAACAGTTATTTGTTTTGGTTTTGGCAAGAGTAAGCCAAGGTTTGTAAAATCACGTCACACTGGTCTCCTTGGAAGATGCTAAGTAAAAAAAATCCAACAAATATGTAGAATTAAGGAATAGTGTACTTCCATATACCAGGTCTAGAACAATTTTATTATGAGAAATGAATTCATATTATTTTACATGAAGGAAAACATCTGCTCTAAAAAAATCTGCTTTCAGCAATTGATTTTTATTTAACTTATTTTCTAAAAACTTAAATTTTTATCATGAAATGTAATTCCAAAACACTCGGTTCTTATTATTAAAGATGTTCCCATTCTAGTTGCTTATCATCCAAAATTCTACTAGTAGAAGTTTAGTAAACTATTACTAGTTTAGAGAATACTATTTTTCTTAAATCACATCAAAAAGCTTTATCTGGATTAAACCTGAATGTTTTTAATTCAAGGGAAAAATTGACTGCAGTGATGTAGACAAAGAGCAAGCCAACAGTACCACAAGGAACATTGCTGTAGACTACTTTCCTGCCATCCCAGTGAAAATGCTTTTGACTTTGCAGGGACAGGACTTTGAGAAGTAGTTCAGGGCTTTCCTCAGCAGAATGAACAGGAGACATTATAAATAATTAATAAATAAAGCCAACCATCCAAAAGAGTTGGAGGCAGGCAGAAATTCCTTACAACTAAAAATCTAACTTTATCTATCAAGATCTTAGGTATTCACCCAAGTGATTGACCAGCTTGAAAATTTATTTGGTGGGCTTACAATAAATAAAAAAATTAACTCATAGTCTGAAATTGCAAGCAGATACCAGTTGGGGATAGAAGGGCACAAATCTACCTTCAGAATACACATTTAAATGGAGAATAACTATTACCCAGGAGGACAAGGCAAACTACCTGTTGATGGATGGATGGATGGATGGTTGAATTCAGAAATCATAGATATAGGAATAAGGTAAGGATTTCTGCTCATTTGCTTATTGTTTAAATCCTATTGTTTAGGATGGGATGTAAGAGATAGCCAATAAAAAGTACTGCTTTGAAACAAGTGGATTTGAAGACAATATATTTGCAGTTCTACAGGCCAGCACATATTTCTAGCTGCTAAAAACGTAAGTATGTGTAACAGATAAAATTTCTCTAAGTTGTATTGAATGCAGAAGAATTACAAATGTGTTTTCACCAACGAAACAAGACTAATGTGAAATTTCCTAATGTGAATTTGGCTCCAACCTCAAATCCTGGATTGATTTGATTACCCTTTTGTGTCAGTTGTAAATGAAATGTTTTTATGGAATAAAGATGTAAAGAAGCTTTCTCATATTTCAAAAGCAGCAAATAAAGTTTGAGCTATCCCTATCCCTCCCCGCTCCAGCTTTGAAAAAGTTCATTTCTGTTCCAGTTGATTAAAATACAGTTGATAAAGCCCATTGGGGAATCTCTCCTGCACGGATCTCAGTCTATTTAAAAAATAGTGGGTTTTGTCATCTATCTTCTTTTCTGGTCGATCGTCTATTGACAGAAGATTGTGTTACTTCAGTGTTACTATTACAGAAGGTTGTGTTACTTCAGGAGGAGGAATAGAAAAACGAGCTCCTTAAAAAACAGCTGAGTCTTACATACTTCAATCTTATCGAATTGACTTTTTAATGCTGAAATATCCTGAACAAAGACTAAGCCACGAGTAAGTCTGTTTGAAATACGCAGTGGTTATCACTGTTAGTAGAATTGGGAGAAAGGGACGTAGGAAGAGAGACAAAAGAGGGCTGAGATCCAAAGCTCCGTAAGGTTACTTAGAACCGAAATAAATCCACTTAAACCATGGGGGAGGGGGGAGAGGTGGGAAGGGCAGAGTCCAAATATCCCGAAGCCTCCAAGAAGTGGCAAGCTAAACGCGTTTTTTTTTTCAACTTAAAGTGAATTTTTCGCAGCCCGTCCCTAATTAAATGCAAGCTCCGGATGGAAACCGTCTAATTAGCACGGGTAGGACCAGAGCACCGATTGCCATCTTTGCGAGGAGGTGGAGGGAGGGGAAGCTTGCGCAGGAAATGCTCCCGCTGAATTGCGCCGCAGGACTAGGATCTCGTGGGATGCACGGCGCTAACAAAAGCCTCCCATCCGGGGAAGGGGACTGTTTTAAAGGAGCACTTCCGCTCTCTGATCGCCTGTCAAAGGATCAAGCCACAACCAAGCGGCTGATTCTTCGCGCGCTTCCTGTCTGAGTGGCGAGATTCCTTAGGAATGCGTGACGCCTCCAGAGGACAAGATTTTGCCAACGGGGATATTTTAACCTGCTCCTAAGAGACGAATGTGGAGGAGAGAAGCCTTTGGGAGGTTCTTCAGGGCTGGGAAAGGGCAGAGACAAAGCATGGTGCCAGATGTCAACCAGCCCTTTTAATTCGTTTTGCGATACGCACACGTTTTGCAGCAATATACTCCGTTGGTTGCACGAGTTAAACGTGGAACAAACAGCAAAAGATGGATTGGCATAGGGATCAGCACCCCCCAATTCTCTGCGGAAAAGCTTAAAAGGTTCAAGGCACAATCCTTCCTTCTCCTGCGCAGGTGCTGCTTCCCCTTTCTTTAAAAAAGCTTTAGCTGAAGAATTGCCTGCTCAGTTTTGCTGTCACTGTGCAGAACAGCCATCTTTTTCAGATGTGCAGAAATCCAATTCCAGACACCGTTACCCACCCCCATTTTAGCACAGCCTGCTGATGGGATGTTGAGAATTACAGTGCAACTCACGTCTGGAGACCAGCGGGTTGGGGGAAGGTGCTGTATGTACAATGTGTCTCTCGTTTCAGCTGCTTAATCTGGTGGGTTATAAATTGCTGGGCTGACTCCCTTTTTAAACCTACCCCACCCCGAGAATTCACGGATTGGGAGATCCTAATCAAGAGCCCTGGGTTTCTGCACATACTTCTATAGAAGTCCTATGACTTCATCTAGTGCAAATACAGAGGGGGACAAGTAAACGTTCAATTACTTCAAGATTTGCTGTACAGTTTCCAGGGAACAATAAACCAATTCTAGTTGGAGAATTGCTCTCCCTTTTGCTTCTCAGGAGTTCTAAAGATTTTTACAGCTTATTACAAGCTCCCTTTCTTTATATTTAGACTTTGTAAGAATTAACCCACCCGAACAGAAAACCTACATACATTTTAAAAAGCTTGAGATGAATAAACTGGAGTAAATCAGATAGTTTTATGTTCTTGTGTGTTAAAAATGAATTCCCAACAACGTGAAACTACCTAATTCACAGAGCAGTTGTGGTTCCTTCCTGTGCCAAAATGTTACGGTGCTTCCCACACGTGCCCGCCCAGAAAGGCCATTTTGCTTGGTCTCAGATGTGTTCCTTTGCGCATGCACTCTTATTGTCTTTCTTGCTTTAATTCCATAATAGAAAACCGTTGCTAGGAAATAGCTCGGAAAGAATCTGTCAAGGCCCAAATTTAAATCATACACATGTACAACTCACCTACCTTTTTCCCAAGCCATTATTGAAATTGTTTCCTTCAGTAGGACAAATGCACCACGGTAGACAGTAAAAATGTTGCTGACTATGAAAAACAATGCATTATTTCTGATTTTAGGAGGAAAGAGGAGGAGGGGGCAATTGCTGACATTTTTTTACAAATGGTACTGTTAATACCATTAATCAATGGCTTTGGTAGAATTTAGTAGAAAATGTATAGTTCTTTTTCAGAGAGACTTAAGTACATAATAATAAACATTTTAATAGTAAAATGAATGTCCAAAATTGGGAGGTTAAAGGCAAACAATAATTAGGAATAATAATTACTGCAATGATTCGCTTAACAACTGTGACAAGAAAGCAGCTATTTTTACTTAGCAACATAAATTCTGTCAGTCTGATCATTTTTTGAATAGATCTCTGTGTCAGGGGTGAAATCTAATTTTTTTTGCTACTGGTTATGTGGGCTTGGTGGGGGTCATGTGACTGGGTGGGCATAGCTATGTGACTGGGAATCAAAAGACAGAAACTCACTAGCAATGTCCTGCTAGAGCAGGGCTGGACTAGATGACTTCCGAATCCCTTCCAGCCCTGGATTATCTTCTGAAGCTGCCTCTAGTGGCAGGTTTATACTCCTTCCTTCCTACCTTCTCTGCCTCCTCTCTCTCTCTCTCTCTCTCTCTCTCTCTCTCTCTCTCTAAAATGATCTCACACACACACACACCATTTTTCCTCCCAGCAGGCTTCCTGATAGCCAAACCAAAAACTGGGGTGGGGAGTCCGTTTTCCTCCCAGCAGGCTTCAGGAAGCTTCAGGATGCCTGCTGGGAGGAAAACGGACTCACATTTTTGGTTTGCCTAGCAAAGCCTGCTGGGAGGAAAAACAGATTCCTCCCCCCCACCCGACCTCGTTTTTGGTTTGGCTAGCATCCAGCTGAGCTGCGCAATCATCAGAGGCTTTTTTTTTTTACTTTTAAAAACTTTTTTGGCCGAAGAAAAAATGCTTTTAAAAGTTAAAAAAAACAAACTCTTGATGATCGCACGGCTCAGCTGGGCACTGGGAGAGGCAGGGATTTTTGCTACCGATTCTTTGAACCACCCACTGCCACCACTACTGGATCAGGCGATCCAGTCCAAACCAGGAGCATTTCACCTCTGGTCTGTGTACTTGTATAGTTCTAATTTAATGTAAAATTATCCAAGGAGAGATATGTTCTGAGTTAATCTCAAAATCTACCATATTATTTTGAGAATAATAATCCAGATTATTTATGTCTCTATATTATGCATGCAATTAATAGTTAATCAAAACAATCAATTTCACATATTAGCATTTCTGTAACATATTCATCAGATTTGAAAGAATTTATACTGAATTGTGCATTGTGCATTTATTTGGGGCTACTAAAATGGATATCTTAGATGGCACATAAGAATTAGAATTCATTGTGTCTTTTTGCTGCCATCTAGTAGACATCTGGATTTTTGCATCCCAAACTTAGTTGCCTTAATTTATTGTGAACAATAGTATGTATAGGGCAACATTAGAAAATTAAGTTTTTACCTTATAACATGATTTCCATTTTAAATTATTTTACAGTAGACAGTATATATAGCAAAATTGATTTTCAGAGACAAAGGAGTAAGTAAAAGAAATTAATTCAGTTCAACCTAAGAAGGATGTTAAGATAGTTCTATGTAAAATTACTTTTTTAAACTTTTAAAATAAATATCATACTGGATTGCAGTATAACAATATGTGAAAGATAAATTCTGTGCAAATGTAATCTTATAACATAATGATCCTTATCTGCATAAATGCTAACTTTTGGAAGCAACATATATGACCTTTGACTCTGCTACCTCTCTCTCTCTCTCTCTCTCTCTCCCTATCTATCTATAAATTGTTTTATTAAACATATAGTGCTTTAGAACAATTTAAGAAAAATAACTGGCGGGGGAAAAGAATATATATATGTTTTCTGAGGTTTTCGCGGGTGTTTGTATGTAGGTCTTTGGTTATTCGGGTTTCGAATAACGTCGCCAAGACACTTCCAATTTTACGCGGGAGAAAACCCAAATAACCAAAGACCTACGTATGTATGTATGTATGTATGTATGTATGTATGTATGTATGTTTTTGTAGGTTTTCACGGGTATAGGTATGTAGGTCTTGGCATATTCAAGTCTTCTCCTGTGTAAGGTTGAGAGTATCTTGGTGACATTTCGACGAGGTCTCACTCATCATCTTCAGGCTGGTGCTTTTGGCTTCGTGCTTCTGTGAGTAAAGCGTGGTCAGAACTGCTATCTCTCTATAAATACCGGTAGGGAGTGTTGCTGTGAGCGGGTTGGTTGGCTGTGTGGTTGCATCTTGATTGGTAGATGGAGTGGGTGTTTGCAGATTGGTTGGCTGTTTCGTAGCATCCTGTGTGGGTGTGATCCTAGTTTTTTGTTCCTGAGCTTTGGTGTTGTGGCCTCTGAAGTTCTGTGATGTGATGTCTTGAGCAGATGGCTGTAATGCAGCATCCTGGGCCCTGGTTTGGCTCCGAATCCGAGGTCCTGTCATGTGTTCCTGGTGTGCGTCAGCCTGCTTTGTGTGGGGATCAGAGTGGGGTGCAGCAGCCAGTGGTGCCAGCATGGTCTGGCTTCTGGATGGTGGTTGTGTTTCATCTGTGGGATGGGTTTGGGTTCAGAGGCCACAACACCAAAGCTCAGGAACAAAAGACTAGGACCACACCCACATAGGATGCTACAAAACAGCTGCCCAATCTGCAAACCACACCCATTCCATCTACCAATCAAGATGCAACAACACAGCCAACCAACCCACAGCAACACTCCCCACCTCCCCACCAGTATTTGTAGAGAGACGGCAGCTCCAACCACGCTTTGCTCACAGAAGCACGAAGCCGAAAGTACCAGCTTGAAGATGATGAGTGAGACCTCATCGAAACGTCGCCAAGATACTCTTAACCTTACACGGGAGAAGACCCGAATATTCCAAGACCTACATATATATATACATACACACACACACACACACACACACACACACACACATATACATATATGTGTGTGTGTGTGTGTGTGTGTGTGTGTGTGTGGTTTGGCTCCGAGTCCAAGGTCCTGTCATCTGTTCCTAGTGTGTGTAAGCCTGCTTTATGTGGGGATCAGAGGGGGATGCAGCAGCCAGTGGTGTCAGCATGATCTGGCTTCTGGATGGTGGTTTCGTCTGTGGGGTGGCTTTGGGTTTGAATCTGGTGAGGATGATTGGTGGCGGTGTTGGGTCCTGAGTCCGGGATCAATTTTCGTGGCTGGAACTCGTTTGTTGACCAAGGCTGGTTTCCAGATGTCTGGTAGGCGGGAGGTGTTGTCCCATTTGTTCATATTGTGGGGGTGTTTCTCTATTTCAATGGCTTCCATAATTATTCTCTTGTTATAGTGTTCAGTTTTGGAGATTAATTTGGTTCCTTCAAAATCAATTTCATATCCTGTGGTTTTAAGGTGCTGGAAAAGGGAGGAGGTTTTTACTTCTTTTTTGACTGTGTTTTTGTGTTCTGCGATGCGTGCATTTATTCTCCTATTAGTTTGTCCAATGTATGTGGCTGGGCAGATTTTGCATGGTATTTCATAGACTCCTTGGTTTCTAGATGGATCTTGTCTTTGGGGTTTCTTAAGATGTTGGCTATTTTTTGGTCTGTGCAGAAGGCTGTCTTGATGTTGTGTTTGTGGAGAATTTTGCTGATTTTATCTGTGGTGCCTTTGATGTACAGGAGGAGGGCGATGCCGTTGTCTTGTTCTGTTCTTGGTTCTTGGGCGGTGTCTCCCTTTGGATTAGGCTGGTAATTGTGTTTCTTTGGTATTCGTTGGAGATTAATACGTTTGTGAGAGTGTGTAATTCAGTTTTCAAGTGGTCTTTGTCGGCTAGGCGTTTGATCCTGGAGATGAGAGTCTTGGCTATGGAGCTGATCTGTGCAGGATGGTGATGTGATTGTGCATTTAAGTAGCGGTTGGTGTTTTTTTTTTTTTCTGGTAGACGGTGTGTCCTAGGGAGCCATTGGGTTTTTTGTAGATTAGGACATCCAGAAAGGGGAATTGGTTGTTAGCTTCTATTTTCATAGTGAATTGTATTTTGGGGTGTAGGCTGTTGAGATGTGTGAGGAAGTTGTCCAGTTTCTCCTTTCCATGTGGCCAAATTACGAAAGTGTCATCTATGTATCTAAGCCAGAGTTTGGGTTTGAGTTCAGATTTATCTAAAGTGTTGGTTTCAAAGTATTTCATGTATAGGTTTGCGATGACGGGTGAGGGGGTGATCCCATGGGTGCTCCTTCTATCTGTTTGTATCTTTGTCCATTATGGATGAAGTATGTGTTAGTTAGGCAGTAGTTGATTAGATCTAGGATGTGTTTGAGAGGGTTGTATTTCTTTTGGATAGCTGTCAAGGCTTCTTTAATAGGCACTTTGGTGAAGAGGGATATGACATCGAAGCTCACGAGTAGGTCGCTGGATTGTAGGTTTTGTTTATTATTTCTATGAACTGGAATGAGTTTTGTACGTGTGAGGTGATAGATTCTGCATAGGGTTGAAGTTGTATGGCAAGGAATTTGGCGAGATTTTGTAGAGGTGAGCCTACGGAGCTGTGTGTGTGTGTGTGTGTGTGTGTGTGTGTGTGTGTATACACATACACATAAAAGTGGAAGTGTCTTGGCGACGTTTCGATGAAGTCTCATTCGTCATCTTCAGGCTGGTGTTTACAGCTTCATGCTTCTAGAAGCAATGTGTGATCGCAGCTGTTTCTTCCTTTTAACTGCTAGTGGAAAGTTGAACTGATTGGTTGGGAGTGTGGCTGTGTTCTGATCAGGTGGAGGTGTGTGCTGATTGGTTGGGGGTTTGGCTATGCTCTGTTTGGATGGTGGGGTTGGCTGTGCTCTGATTGGCTGGGGGTGTGTTCTGTTTGGGTGGGGGGGCTTGGTTGCGCTCAGGTTAGTCTGAGTTGCAGGGGGATTTGAGTTGGTGAGCTGCATTACTGTTGTTTGACTTCGCGTTCGTGGTCAAGCTACGTCTTCATGGTTGGGTGTCAGTCTGCTGCATGTATGGATTGGAGGGGTTTGAAATGGCTAATGATGCAGCTGCGGTTTGGCTTCTGATCCCTGGTCGTGCTTCATCATCGGTGTGGGTTTGAGTCTGCTTTCCGCGTGGATGTGTGGTGGTGACATGCTGTGTGGCACTCATGAGTGTGGGTCTTGTATCATTCTTCATGTTAGGGACTCGTTTGTTGATAAGGGCGGGTTTCCAAATGGCTGGTAGGCGGGAGGTATCATCTCGTTTATTCATGCTGTGTGGGTGTTTTTCTATCTCGATGGCTTCTCTGATGTTCTTAAAGTGTTCAGTTTTGGCGATAGTTCTGGTATTTTTAAAGTCAATTTTATGTCCTGTGGCTTTAAGGTGTTGGACCAGGGAAGAAGTTGATTCCTCTTTTCTGACTGAGTTCTTATGTTCTTCAATGCATGCACTTATTCTTCTGTTGGTTTGTCCGATGTATGTGATGCTGCAGGCGGTGCATGGGATTTCATATACTCCTTGATTTTCTAACTCAATTTTGTCTTTGGGGTTTCTTAGGATGGTGGATATTTTTCGGTTTGTGCAGAATGCTGTCTTGATGTTGTGTTTTTGGAGGATCTTGCTGATTCTGTGGTGCCTTTTATATATGAGAGGAGGGCTTTGCCATTTTCTTGTTCTCTGTCTTGGATTTTAGTGGGGGTTTCTTTATGAATTAGTTTGGTAATCTTATTTCTTTGGAATCCATTGGATGTTAGTACGTTAGTGAGAGTGTGTAGTTCAGTTTTTAGGTGTTGTTCATCAGCTAAGCATTTTGTTCTGGAGATGAGTGTCCTGGCTACAGAGTTGATCTGTGCTGGGTGGTGGTGTGAGAGTGCGTGCAGATAGCGGTTTGTGTGTGTTTTCTTCTGGTAGATGGTGTGTCCTAGGGAGCCATAGGATTTCCTGTAGACTAAGACATCCAGGAAGGGAAGTTGGTTGTTAGCTTCTGTTTCCATGGTGAATTGTATTTTGGGGTATAGGCTGTTGAGGTGTATGAGGAAGTTGTTCAGATTTTCTTTCCCGTGTGGCCAGATTATGAAGGTGTCGTCTATGTATCTGAGCCGGAGTTTGGGTTTGTGGTCAGATTTTTCTAGAGCTTGGGTTTCAAAGTGTTCCATGTAGAGGTTTGCAATGACAGGTGAGAGGGTTGATCCCATGGGTGCTCATTTTGTTTGTTTGTATTTTTGTCTGTTATAGATGAAGTATGTGTTGGATAGATACAATCAGAACACAGCCAACCCCACCATCCAATCAGAGCACAGCCAAACCCCCAAACAATCAGAATACACCCCCACCCAATCAGAACACAGCCAAGCTCCCAACCAATCAATTCAAACCCCCACTAGCAGTTAAAAGGAAGAAACAGCTGCGATCACACATTGCTTCTAGAAGCACTAAGCTGTAAACACCAGCCTGAAGATGACGAATGAGACTTCGTCGAAACATCGCCAAGACACTTCCAATTTTACGTGGGAGAAAACCTGAATAACCAAAGACCTACCTACAAACACCTGCGAAAACCTCAGAAAACAATATCGCACCTCTATGGGGAGGAAATCCACCATCTGACCAGGACCTATGAAAAACTAGAAGTCCAAAGAGCTTCCGTTTTATGTGACCTCGTATTCCTACGAAACTGCCGAGATCAAAATTTAATCCCCACATGCTTCCAATTGAAATTCCACTCCAACTCTGCAGCCACCAAACGCATCCTAAAAAGAACAGAATTGGCCTTAATCAGAAATAAACTTCACACAAAAAGATTCCTCCTAGATCAGATCAACAAAGATCTCCTCACACTTCACCTCAAACTCAGCAACAAGATCCACACCGCACTTTGGGACAAATCAAAACAACTCGCCGTCTAGAGAGCCGAAACACAGACCACCCTCAAGACAGACACACACACCAACAAACTCCAAAGACTATAAGAATGCCAGAAACAAACCCCTCCCCCCTCACATCCACACATGAAACAAACAGTGCATAACATCTCAGATAGGATCCTCACCAAAGCCGAAACCGATGTCCTTTCCAAAGGATTTAACTTTGCAGTCGCTCCCAAACACATCCCCACTGAAACCATTATATGAGGAGTTAAAACCAGCCTGACAAAAATCAACCCTGACAGAATCAGACTCAAAATCCTCTGTACCAGCAAGCCACCCAAAAGCAACTTACCTAAAGAGGAACAGACAGCACTACTTAACCTGAAAGAAAACACCAGCATAATAATCCTACCAGCAGACAAGGGCAACGCCACGGTGGTTATGAACACATCTGACTACCAAATCAAATTAACCAACTTACTCCAAGACTCCACATACATACCCCTTAACACAGACCCCACCACCTACCTAGAAAAAACTACTAGATCCAAAATAAAAGCCTCCCCCATCAGCGAAGAAATCCAGCAAAGAATCATTCCCAGAGAGATATCATCCATATGCCCTAAGCTCTATGGTCTCCCCAAGATACACAAAGAAGGAATCCCACTTAGACCCATAGTCAGCTCCCTAGGCTCACCTCTACAAAATCTAGCCAAATTTCTCGCCAAACAACTACAGCCCTATGCAGAATCCATCACCTCACACGTAAATAACTCATTCCAGTTCATAGAGATCATAAAAAAACAAAACTTACAGCCCAGCAATCTACTCGTGAGCTTCGATGTCATATCCCTCTTCACCCAAGTGCCAATCAAAGAAGCCTTAACAGCCATCCAAAACAAATATAACCCCCCCAAGCACATCCCAGATCTGACCAATCACTGCCTATCCAACACATACTTCATCTATAACAGACAAAAATACAAACAAACAGATGGAGCACCCATGGGATCAACCCTCTCACCTGTCATTGCAAACCTCTACATGGAACACTTTGAAACCCAAGCTCTAGAAAAATCTGACCACAAACCCAAACTCCGGCTCAGATACGTAGACGACACCTTCATAATTTGGCCACATGGGAAAGAAAAACTGAACAACTTCCTCATACACCTCAACAGCCTATACCCCAAAATACAATTCACCATGGAAACAGAAGCTAACAACCAACTTCCCTTCCTGGATGTCTTAGTCTACAGGAAATCCAATGGCTCCCTAGGACACACCATCTACCAGAAGAAAACACACACAAACCGCTATCTGCACGTACTCTCACACCACCACCCAGCACAGATCAACTCCGTAGCCAGGACACTCATCTCCAGAACAAAACGCTTAGCTGATGAACAACACCTAAAAACTGAACTACACACTCTCACTAACGTACTAACATCCAATGGATTCCAAAGAAATAAGATTACCAAACTAATCCATAAAGAAACCCCCACTAAAATCCAAGACAGAGAACAAGAAAACGGCAAAGCCCTCCTCCCATATATAAAAGGCACCACAGACAGAATCAGCAAGATCCTCCAAAAACACAACATCAAGACAGCATTCTGCACAAACCGAAAAATATCCACCATCCTAAGAAACCCCAAAGACAAAATTGAGTTAGAAAATCAAGGAGTATATGAAATCCCGGACAAACCAACAGAAGAATAAGTGCACGCATTAAAGAACATAAGAACTCAGTGAGAAAAGAGGAACCAACTTCCTCCCTGGTCCAACACCTTAAAGCCACAGGACATAAAATTGACTTTAAAAATACCAGAACTATCGCCAAAACTGAACACTTTAAGAACATCAGAGAAGCCATCGAGATAGAAAAACACCCACACAGCATGAATAAATGAGATGATACCTCCCGCCTACCAGCCATTTAGAAACCCACCCTTATCGACAAACGAGTCCCTAACATGAAGAATGACACAAGACCCACACTCACGAGTGCCATACAGCATGTCACCACCACACATCCACGTGGAAAGCAGACTCAAACCCACACCGATGATGAAGCATGACCAGGGACCAGAAGCCAGACCGCAGCTGCATCATTAGCCATTTCAAACCCCTCCAATCCATACATGCAGCAGACTGACACCCAACCATGAAGATGTAGCACGACCACGAACGCGAAGCCAAACAACAGTAATGCAGCTCACCAACTCAAATCCCCCTGCAACTCAGACTAACCTGAGCGCAACCAAGCCCCCCCAACCCAAACAGAACACACCCACCATCCAAACAGAGCATAGCCAAACCCCCAACCAATCAGAACACACCTCCACCCGATCAGAACACAGCCACACTCCCAATCAATCAGTTCAACCTCCCACTAGCAGTTAAAAGGAAGAAACAGCTGCGATCACACATTGCTCCTAGAAGCACGAAGCTGTAAATACCAGCCTGAAGATGACTAATGAGACTTTGTCGAAACGTCACCAAGACACTTCCACTTTTACGCGGGAGAAAACCCGAATAACCAAAGACCTACATACAAACACCCGCGAAAACAAATATATGCATATGTATGTATGTATGTATATATATGTATATGTATATATGTACACACACACACACACATATACACTCACTTACCCACCCATATATATGTATGTATATATATATGTGTGTGTGTTTGTGTAGAAATATATATAGAAATCTATATAGAAATAAATAAATATATTTCTTTTCCCAATCAGTTATTTTTCTTCAGTTGTTCTAAAGCACTATATATGTTTAATTAAAATAATTTCTATTGAAACATGAATTCCATCAGATTTATTCTCAGACAAGTAAAAAGAGGATTAACCTTATAAATTAAAGGAATATATTGTAATCTTACAGTTATTCCTGAAGTTTGGAAGGTATGTGTGTACTGTGTAAGTGCTTCCCGAAGAACCCCATTGTTTAAGTGGAGATAGAATGAGTTGTTAAAAAAGTACCTGTATGAATTTGTCCTTCATTTGCTACAACCATTTACAGACTTTGATTATAATATATTTGCATTTGTATGGACAAAAAAATGTAGGCACCATTTCTTTCTCAGCTTCTAGCAGCAAAAAATCTTGAATCAACCCTAAGCACAGCACTCCATATGTAAATAGTTATTTATTTTATTTGTCAAATTTATGTACTAACCCATCTCACTCTCAGATAACCCATGAATGTACCAGGATGATATAGCACTAGCACTTAGACTTATATACCACTTTACAGTGCTTTACAGCCCTCTCTAAGCGGTTTACAGAGTCAGCATATTGCCCCCAACAATTTGGGTCCTGATTTTACACACCTCGGAAGGATGGGAGGCTGAATCAACCTTGAGCCTGGTGAGATTTGAACTACCAAATTGTAGGAAGTCAGCAGAAGTAGCCTGCAGTACTGCACTTTAACCACTGTGCCACTGTGGCTCATATATTTATAAATATTTATAAACTTGCTCATTCATCATAAAGCAAAAGTGGGAAAAATTCAAACTTATGAAATAAAGAACCCCAAGATGGCTTTGGGCCGTTTATTTGCAGGACCTCTCTCTGGTTTATCAAACTCAGTCTCAGGATCTGGCAAAAGAGGTATGCTTTGGTCTCAACTATTAAAAAGTGTGTCTTGATGGGACCCAGAACGATAGCCTTTTCTGTCACTGTACCTGCCCCACGGAACATCTTCCCCAGAGCTCAGACTGGCCCAAATCTTGTTGATCTTCCCCAAGTCTCCAAAGACATGGCTGTCTTATAGGCTGTGGGGTTGGAATGTCTATTGGAGCTCCTGGTTTTTTTTATTGAAAACACTTGTATTCTAAATGATGGGGTGGTTTTTTTTTTGAGGAACTATGTCAACTTATAATTGTCTACTCATTTTGTTTTTGTTTTTAATTTGTTGTTGGCCACTCACAGTCATTTGTCTGAGATGATGGCCACAAAAACTGAATAAATAAATCCACCAATTGGAAACACATGTAAAGTACTAACTGAGCTGGAATATGCAGACACTGATGCAAATTTTAAATGAAGAAGTACAATTAATGATTCCCTACAATCTTTCCAACCTACTACCCTCCAAATATGTATGAGATTTTACCTCAAAGCCAGCCTTAGTAGGAAATCTTTAGTTCTAACTTGCATGCTGTTCCTGTTATTATCAAAGTGTTGGGAATCAGAATAATTTTACATGCCAATTGTTGAATTATTCTGAATCTGCAAGTCATCAGAAATGTACCGGTAGCTTTTGCTACATTAAATATTACTACATATTTGCTGCATTTCGCACCCATGAATACATTAGGAAACCAGTACTTTCCATTAGGAAACCAATATTTTCTATTTCAATAGACGATGAAATGTCTTTTGTGACACCATTTCCATCATGGTATAGGGAGTGGCATAAGCATAGGAAGTAACTTTTCTTTATTAGCGTATTAGGAGCAGATGATTTTGTTTTTTTCTTTTGCTTTTAGTATTGCTGTAAAAATACTAATTTACAAGGAAAAAGTAAGATTCAGTACTATCGCTGTTCATAAATTTATGGGTGATGCTAATTATCTGGACCCAATTCTCAACCAGAAAACACTGATTCCATTTTGTTTATCTTGATGAGTGACTTATCCTTGATTAGAACTAGATGTAGAGGATGCGGTCCAGTGGCTTTTACTTAAATCACCCATGATACAAACCTTGGAAAAATGAGTGAAACTCTTCTAGTTCTTTTTATTAGATCACATATCTAGAAAGCAAGACCTGTGTTGTCCCATAAATTCTATCTTGTCTTTTAATTTTATGTTATTTAGTATGTACATAAATTTGTTGGGAAGTTTGTTCCACAATTTTGGAAGATGCTACTGATTACAGGTAGTCCTTAATTTAAAACAATTAATTTAGTGTTCGAAGTAACAGTGTAACTCACTGTTCGAAGTTACAATGGCACTGAAGAAGTTACTTAGGAATGCTTTTCATATTTAAAAACACTGCGGCATCTCCATGGTCACACCGTCAAAATTCAGACACTTGGCAACTGGCTTATATTTATGATAATTGCAGTGTCCCAGGATCATTTGATCACCTTTTGCAACCTTCTGACAATCTTCTGGCAATAGGGAAGCCAGATTCACTTAACAAACGTATTTCTAACAATCACTGCAATGATTCACTAAACAATTATGCAAGAAAGATAGTAAAATGGGGGGAAACTCCCAACAAATATCTCACTTAGCAACAGAGATTTTGGGTTCACTTGTGGTCATAAGTTGAGAATTATCTGTATGCTAGCCTAAGAAGTCATTGATAGCCATTGTTCTCTGAATGTCAAGAAAGCAATCAAGAACCTTAAAAATTAACTAATAGGATGGATAAAGATGAACAAGTTGACTATTTTTTTCTTCTGTCCAATCATGTCTGATTCCCAGAGACTTAACTAGACAAGTCCCTGCAGTTTTCGTGGCAAGGTTTTTCAAAAGTGGTTTGGCATTGCCTGCTTCCTAGGGGATGAGGAAGTCTTCTGAAAAAGTAACCCGCTCAAAGTCATCCTGCTCATTTTTGTGCTTAAGCTGGGATGAAAACTCACAATGTCCTGGTTTCCAGATTTCTTAACCACTACTCCAAACTGACTTTAAGCTGACTGAACCAGACAAAATGGAGGTGGCAAACATAAGAACATATTACACCAATACTGAAAGATCTTTTCTGAAATGCAAATTGTTTCCCAGGCTTAGTTAAAACTGTTTAAAGTTTTTACAAACCATCTATCTCAGGGCTGTCAAACTCCCGGCCCAGGGGCCAAATGCATCACACACTGGCCATGTCCATGCCTGGTTTAGTCTGGTTTAGCAAAGGGGGGAAAAAGTCCCGATATGTCACGTGACGCCGCGGTGACAATGTGAGCTTGATCTATCTCATCATGAATCTAATTGTGAAAATCTACAGCAAGAAATTTTCTTATTATTCCCAAAGTCTGAAAGTGCAACTGTTCCCAAAGCAGCCTCCTAATTGTATCCCTCCTCAATATTACTATATTACAATATTGTATTGCCATACTGAGAAATGTCCTTTCCCAGCAGCTGTTATGTAAACTCAACCCTCCATCACTGACAAGGACTGATGACCTAAAACTTCAGTCTTGTTCTTCTCATGGATGAATGTACTTTATTCTGTTAGACTGCAGCAAATTAGACATATTTACTTAGCTAGCTACATTCACAAAATTGTTGAAGTAGATTATCTCTAGTTTTTAAATCTTGTTTTAAAACAAAGTTAAATTATTTCATTATTGAGATGGAATGAAGGATACCTGGCATTTTAATTGTTTTAAAAGAAGCACCATGAACATCTACTCCATGTTGTTTATCAGGTTACAACCAAAGCACATACATTGCCCAACCCTAATATCAAGGATGGTTGCCCTTGATTTGTGTAAAATTACTGTTACTGAGAGTTTTGTTTTCAGTCTAGTTATCAATGATCTTAGCATAAATTTTCTTTCATTCACAGCTGCTCTACACTTCTGTGGTATTTCAACAAATACTAAACATTATCAACCTCCCTTCCTTTGATGATCAACTGATTACCTTTTCTTTTATGTATCTTTTCTTTTATGTACACTGAGAGCATATACATGCACCAAGACAAATTCCTTGCGTGTCCAATCACACTTGGCCAATAAAATTCTATTCTATTCTATTCTATTCTATTAATTCAAATTACTACATTATAAATCTGAAATTAATAAATATATATATATATCTATCTACAGATGTTTCCTAATTTTGGATAATTGTCAAATATGCAAAATAATACTTTTTTAATAATGATTCAGAATGAATATTGGCTATACCTTGCTTTGCTGAGGTTACCAGTGGAAGGAGGAGAAATTTTAAAATAACCATATAAGTCTTGTAAGAGCTAAGGTTGCTTTTGCAAGACTCATATGGATAAGGGACTGCTTCATTTACATTAATGTGTGTGATAAATGAACTGTTCTTAATATTTTCCACATCCTATCAGAACGCTTTCGTAATAAAAGTTATCAATTTCTTTCTTTGTAGAAATCCAGCTACACCACCGATGTTCAGAATTGCACTAGATGTGTTTAACTCAGTGTTTCTCAGTCTTGGCAACACTTGTGTGCAATTTCCAGAATTCCCAGCCAGCATGTTAGGAGTTGAAATTCACACATCTTAAAGTAGCCAAGATTGAGAAACCATGGCTTAATTGTTAAGTACAATTACGTGTACTAGTACTTACTTCAAGAAAAATATATATATGAGCCTATCATTGTTCTGAATTTAATCACAGATACATAGGCTGGGGAATTCTGGGAGTTGAAGTCTATATACCTTGAAGTTGCCAAAGTTGAGAAACACTGAAACACATATCTAGTGCAATTCTGAGCATCAGACTTGATATGAGAGAAATTAAAGCATGATCAAGAGGTAGTATTTGTATTTTTCTTGCAGCCAAATCAAATTGCTGGCTAATATTTGGCTTAAAATCAACTGTTCCAAGATCACTTTCACAGATACTATTACCAAGCCACATATACTCTACACATAACTTGCATATCTGAGTTTGTTTCCTCTGTAAATAATTCCATCTTTCACTTCTTTTATTTTCAACTTGTGATTCCAACCAATCAGGACATTCACTTTATTTCTATCTTTTAGCATTCCTGCCATTTAGTATTTTATTCCTATAATTGGGGATTATATATTCTACCCAATTTTGTATTACCTGCAGATATGATTAGCATACCCTCTACCTCTTCAACCAAGTCATTAAAAATATTGAAGAACAAAGGACTGATTACTGAATCTTGTGTCACTTAATTTGATAGCTCTCTCTCCGATTTGATGAGAAACTATTAATGAACCATTTTAAATACGATCTTTGAATTAGCCATACATCTACTTAATTGTCATGTCATCCAGCACACACTTAATTAGCTTGCTAAGCAGCACCATGTCTTGGGTATTTGTTTACTGTCGCTTGTTTATTGAAGTCAAGGTATTTTATGTCATCAGTATTCCCACAATCTACTAATGAAATTATCCAATCAAAAAAATGAATTAACTGCCTGGCAAGATTTGTTCTTGACAATTCCATGCTGATCTAATTACAACATTGTTTTCAAGGTGCTTAAAGAATAAGCCTTTAATTATCTGATCTAGAATCTTCAGAGTATCAGTGCCTGACTAATTTATCTATAGGTTATTGAAGTTTTCTTTCTGTGATACCTGAAAATAGAGATTAACGGTACAGTTAGCTGGCACTTGTAACTCGTCACAGGTCCTCTAGGATTTTCAAAAATAAAATCTAATAGTCTACCAGATCATCAGCTAATCTGTAGTAAGATAAAAGTGTAGTAGAATGCAATTTTTACAACACTATAATTTACATACATTTAAAATAATTTTTTAAAATCCCTGATTATGTTTTTATCTGTTGCAAAATTCAATCTTTCCCCAACATCCTTCGTTTTGCAATTTCTTGGTGGAAGACTTACTTTTTTTGTTGGAGAAGACAAACAAAACAGTAGTAGAATAGCTGTGTCTGTTCTTTGATAACACAGCTAGAATTTTTCTCTCATTCCTGCGTATTTGACTATTGATTTATTTCGCTTTTCTTTTAAACAAACCTAACTCTATTTTATTATTAATAATGTTTTTCACTACCTTTAACTTAAAATAATTTTCCTGAAAAAAGCTGGGCTATAGCTCCTTAGTGAACTACCCCTCTTCCCATTTCTATAGACTTGTTTTGGGTTTTTTATATGAATTTGGCTTGTGTGAATTTGCCATTATGTAACTAATCACTTTTTGTCCAAGAATTTGTTTAACCTTTACAAAAAACTATTTATTGTGTGATTCGTACCAGTGAAATCAATTTGCACTAAAGATCTAGAAATATGCCAAGACTTTTTTCTGCCAAAATTACTTGAATATTTTCCTGACAAACTTCTTTTCTGTCCTCACTTCTGTCCTCAAATCTATGTATCTAAAAATGGTTGTGTGTGTGTGTGTGTGTGTGTGTGTGTGTTCCAGCATAACTCTGGAACACTGAGCTATTTCAACCAAGCTTAGTACACAAATACTTACTCTCTGGAAAAAAATACTATGGGGGTAAGACACCCCTAACACCTCTCAGGATGTGTGTTCTGTTAAGATTCAGCCTGTTGTGCCTTAAAATGACTTCTAATGTACTGCCTTAAAATGGATTCTACTGTACAGCACAGTGGAGTTGCCATAGTAAGGACTTCACAGTACTCCGCACGGGGGCTCTCTCTGGTAAGGAGGAAAATCCAACATTAGAAATTATATCTGGTCCAGACATGTTCAACAAGGCTTTGATTATTCTTGAGGACAAATGTATGGCCATGATCAATACTAGAAAAACAACAAGGTGGTATCATTGTACTTGATGCTTCAGGGGCACAGGGAAAACATTTTTAACTAATTTAATTCCCGCTGAAATCAGGGCTCAGCGTGAAGTTGCTCTTCCTGTCTAATACAAGATTGGGATAAATTTATTTATTTATTTATTATTTAAATTTTTATACCGCCCTTCTCCCGAAGGACTCAGGGCGGTTCACAGCCTGATAAAAAATACAAAATAATACAATATAAATACGATTAAAATACAATTAAAAAACTTATTAAATTGGCCACGGTTAAAATTTAGAATAAAAACCCATTAAAAACCCATAAGTTTAAAAACTAACCCAGTCCAGCGCAGATGAATAGGTGAGTTTTAAGCTCGCGACGAAAGGTTCGGAGGTCCGGAAGTTGACGGAGTCCTGGGGGGAGTTCGTTCCAGAGGGCGGGAGCCCCCACAGAGAAGGCCCTTCCCCTGGGCGTCGCCAGACAACACTGTCGCGCCGACGGCACCCTGAGGAGTCCCCCTCTGTGAGAGCGCACGGGTCGGTGAGAGGTATCCGGTAGCAGCAGGCGGTCCCGTAGATAGCCCGGCCCTATGCCATGGAGCGCTTTGAAGACGTTCACCAACACCTTGAAGCGCACCCGGAAGGCCACAGGTAGCCAGTGCAGCCTGCGCAGGATAGGTGTCACGCGGGAGCCACGAGGGGCTCCCTCTATCACCCGCGCAGCTGCATTCTGGACTAACTGAAGCCTCCGGATGCCCCTCAAGGGGAGCCCCATGTAGAGAGCATTGCAGTAATCCAGACGAGACGTCACAAGGGCGTGAGTGACTGTGCATAAGGCATCCCGGTCTAGAAAGGGGCGCAGCTGGCGCACCAGGCGAACCTGGTGGAAAGCTCTCCTGGAGACGGCCGTCAGGTGGTCTTCAAAAGACAGCCGTTCATCCAGGAGAACGCCCAAGTTGCGGACCCTCTCCATCGGGGCCAATGACTCGCTCCCAACAGTCAGCCGTGGACTCAGCTGACTGTACCGGGATGCCGGCATCCACAGCCACTCCGTCTTGGAGGGATTGAGCTTGAGCCTGTTTCTCCCCATCCAGACCCGTACGGCTTCCAGACACCGGGACAGCACTTCGATAGCTTCATTGGGGTGGCCCGGTGTGGAGAAGTACAGCTGGGTGTCATCAGCGTACAGCTGGTACCTCACACCAAAGCCACTGATGATCTCACCCAGCGGCTTCATGTAGATGTTGAACAGAAGGGGCGAGAGAATCGACCCCTGCGGCACCCCACAAGTGAGGCGCCTCGGGGTCGACCTCTGCCCCCGTCAACACCATCTGCGACCGGTCGGAGAGATAGGAGGAGAACCACCGATAAACGGTGCCTCTCACTCCCAATCCCTCCAACCGGCGCAGCAGGATACCATGGTCGATGGTATCGAAAGCCGCTGAGAGGTCTAATAGGACCAGGGCAGAGGAACAACCCCTATCCCTGGCCCTCCAGAGATCATCCACCAACGCGACCAAAGCCGTCTCAGTGCTGTAACCGGGCCGGAAGCCGGACTGGAACGGGTCTAGATAGACAGATACCCGGGCAACGCCGGGTTATCAGCTAGTGTTATTATAAAGTTGTCCTAGTGTTGTCTCATATCTTTCACCTAGTTCTTCATCTGCAATAACTATTCCTCTTACTATGGGACTTTATCATCAGAGTTGTGTCTAACCCTCTTAGTCAAATTGAAAAGGAAAACGACTTACGTAACACTAGAAATCTAGTTGGACTAAAGCACATGAAGGATCCTGAGCCTTAGAACAAGCTTTTAACCTCAGGAAATCAGCTAGAATTCTTCATTATATAGACAACTATAATAAAGAATGTGAATATAATTCATGATGCATTCTACCTCTTTGTCATAATAATCATGCACATTAGAAATACACTATATTTCACTATATGAAGAGCATATGACAACGAAGAAAACATGTTTGAAAAATGTAGGGTTTAAGAAAAGGGCTCTAAAATTTAGAAACATATCAGTCAATGCACATACGTTACAACATTAGAAATCATGACCAACAACCCTTCATTTTCAATTGATCTTGCTTTATATAAACTTTCCAAGGAACATAACCCTAGCACAAAGAGAAGACAGTATGCTCTCTTTTTGGTCAGAAGTTAAGCAAATTCACTCTTAATGGATGCCATCTGAGCTAAAATGTGACTTCTTTGTTTCACACACAGTGCAGCATATGAACTCAAGCCATTCCAGTTTAGGACTTGATATTCTCTGCGAATACAGACATGGTAATTTATCAAGCAATCCCTGATTTAGTATGATTTTCAAGCTAGCCAATTCTTCAGTCATATCTACTAAGCTCATCTAATCAGGATGGCTGTTCCAGTTCTTTATTTCTACTTTCTGGGAAAATCTGCTCAAGCGTTACCTCCTCTCCTAGATTTTCTGCAATGAAGGGAGATATGAAGAATTCATCTAGGCATTTGTACTCCTTTTAATAATCTTTGATTAACTCCCCAAGTTAACCAGGGCTTCCTTGGCCAGTTTTTCCCCTTTCTGATGAAATCAAATAATTTTCAATGTATTTATTACTTACTACACTTCTAGACCACCCTATGCTGACTCTCAACAAGTTACAAGGTAACAACAATAAGCAAACGAAAAAAATCTCAATAACATGAGTTTAATAATAACTATTAGCATCCAGTTCCACTGTTAATAATTATGACATATAACATTTTCATTAAGGCAATTCAACATCACAAAAGTAATACATAAATTATAGAGAATACATCACTGACATTGTATGTTATGTAGAAAACAATGGGTAGGAAAGGAAGGAATGTTCAAACCATGAAAGTTCATCATTTTTTTCTTAGGGTTGATTATGTTTGCTTTCATGTAACAGAAAATACTGAATTCAGCCAATCTACAGTGAAATCTTATACGGGGGAAAGATTATTTAATCATAATGAAGTGGTAGTCTCTGAAAGTACCTTATCTTAAATCTACTCAATAAAATTATTCAGTGTGCCTTATCTTGACTTTTCTTTAAAAGAACATCTAAAATTATCTCTCGCTTTTGGTAACATAAACTTCAATTAAATCTGAAGAGGTTCAAAGGATAAGAGTTTGATTTTACATTTCCAGAAATGGAAAGTCAATTCATTCATTGATTTTATGTTCTCAGAAGTGGAAGGTCAATTATTATTCATTCCTCTTCATCCCAGTAGCTGGGTAATGCTGTTAGATAACTCAACGCCTACTCACTCTATGAACTAACTTATTCTGACTCTTTGCATTTAATTCTCATTGCTGAGAATTCTGGGAATTAAAGTCTACACTGGCCATCCAGAAAGTACAAAGATTGGGAAAGATAGTTATACAATAATAGTGCATGTACTTCCCAAAACAAATTAGCAATATCAAGTTTTATAGTGACAGTACTTGCTTTCAAAATGTTCTGGTTCACAAGATTTGCTCTATAAAAAGAATTAATTGTATCTCTCTCCTAAATTCATATAAAAGTTCTTCTATGATAATTCTGATAATGCAATCACTGAAAGAATTATTTAAATTAAATTATGCCTACAGTGAACTTATTCTCATTCTAAATTAGAACTTTATGTTTAAACATGTAATATTTCAATTTGTCAAGCTTTATTATTGATATTTGACAGTGCTTAAGAATTTCCAAGTAAACATATTTGTATATAATAACTAATCTTCACACAAAGCAGGTTGTGCAAGCTTTTGAGACTTGAACTTGTTTTAGATGTTTAGATATCAACTGCAACTTGAAAATTTTTAGCCTATCTTTGGTTGGTTTGCCTAGTGCTTCTGATTCAATACAATCGGAACTAAGTATGAGCTTACACACATACACATTTTAAAGACTGTTAAACTGTATTCCACATTCAACAGACCTCGAAAGCTTTCCAGTAATCTGTAGTAGTGCAGAATACTGATGCTAAAATGTTGATTGGGGCAAAGATTGAAATCTTAAGATATTTTTATTCTCGCAGATACATTAAAATAATGTTCACCTTGACTTTGATTGCTGGTGCTTATATAGTCACATTCAAGCCATTTTCTTGGTACGGTTCCTGATCTTCTGATGGTTCTTCTCATCAAAGTAATAATCAGAGTCAAACAATGAAAAGTAATACTGTTACTTTTGGAATTTTAAATAATGTAGCATAAGTATCTGAAAAATTCTGATTATAAGATCTTTTTTGTGAAAAGCTACCTATGCTTTAAGATCACCTATGTCTCCTTTTTTTTTTAATGATCTGCATTTGAGAAATACTTAATGGCAACATTAAAAAATGGTTAAAAAAAGAATTACCCATTTTATTTGAAACTCACAGCTCCTAAAATTTCTCATCCTTTCTTTTTTTATTTATTTATTTATTTATTATTAAATTTCTATACTGCACCATCTCCCGAAGGACTCAGGGCAGTTTACAGCCATATTAAAATACACAATACCAATACAAATATAATAAATAACAATATTTAAAAACAATTAAAACCAAATATTTAATGGCCAGATCATTAAAACGGTCAAAGACCGATTTAAAACCCATTTAAAAATTTCACTAAAATATTTCTTAGGCTAGTCCCGCTCGATGGAATAATAAGGTCTTCAGTTCACGTTTGAAGGCCCGGAGGTCGGGAAGCTGTCGTAACCCCGGAGGTAGCTCGTCCCATAGGGTCGGTGCTGCCACAGAGAAGGCCCTCCCACTGGGGGCCGCCAACCTGCAATGCTCCCCTGGCGACAGCCGTCAAATGTTCATCGAAGGACAGCTGATCGTCCAGAAGAACGTCTAAGTTGCGCACTCCTCCCTTGGGGGTCAAAACTTCCCTCCCAACAGTCAGCGATGGTGTAAGCTGACTGTACTGGGATGCCGGAACCCAAAGCCACTCAGTCTTGGAAGGGTTGAGCTGGAGCCTGTTCCTTCTCATCCAAACCCGCACGGCTTCAAGATACTGGCCCATCACCTCAACGGCTTCATTGGGGTGGAAATGTACAACTGAATATCATCAGCGTACAGGTGATAATCCACTCCGAAACCACGGATAACCTCGCCCAGTGGCTTCATATAGATGTTGAACAGGAGAGGCAAGAGAACAGACCCCTGAGGCACCACACAAGTGAGGTGCCTTAGGGCCGATCTCTGCCCTCCTGCCAACACCGTCTGCGAGTGGTCAGAGAGATAGGAGGAGAACCACCGATAGATGGTGCCTCCCACCCCCAATCCCTCCAACCGCCGCAGCAGGATATCATGGTCGATGGTATCAAAAGCCGCCGAGAGATCTAACAGGACCAGGACAGAGGAACATCCCCTGTCCTGAGTCCTCCAGAGGTCATCCATCAACGCGACCAAAGCCGTCTCGGTGCTGTACCCGGGTCTAAAAACGGACTGGAACGGGTCCAGATAGACAGTTTCCTCCAGGTATTGAGGAAGCTGATACGCCACCACACTCTCAACAACCTTCACCAAAAAGCGAAGGTTGGAGACTGGACGATAGTTCGCTAATACAGCTGGGTCCAGAAAGGGCTTCTTGAGGAGGGGCCTCACCACCGCCTCTTTCAAGGCGTTGTGGAAAGTGCCCCCCAACAAAGAAGCGTTAGTAACTCCCAAGAGCCAGCCTCGTGTAACCCCCCGTGTGGCCAGTACCACCCAGGAGGGACACGGGTCCAATAAACATGTGGTGGGATTCAACCTGCCCAACAACCTGTCCATGTCATCGGGAGTCACAGGATCGAACTCAGCCCAGATAACACTCTCAAGACTCGTCCCCACCATCCCACCCGGATCTATCCAATCAGTGTCCAGTCCGTCCTGAATCCGAGCAATTTTATCGGACAGATACTGTACAAAATCCTCAGCACGCCCCTATAGAGGGTCCTCCCGAGCCTCCTGCCTAAGCAGGGAGCGGGTCACCTTAAACAGGGTGGCTGGGCGATTATCTGCCGATGCGATAAGGGCAGAGAAATAATTGTATTTCGCCGCTCTGATCGCCACTAGGTAGGTCTGAATATGTGACCTCGCTAGTGTTCGGTTGGGTTCGGAGCGGCTGGACCTCCAAGCGCTCTCTAGGCGTCTTTTCCGGTGCTTCATCTCTCTCAGCTCCTCGTTATACCAAGGAGCTGGTCAAGTTCGTCGCCAGGTCAGAGACCGCGAAGGCACGACGCGGTCTAAGGCCCAGGCCGCCGCCTCCTCCCAGGCGGTGACCAGTTCCTCGGCCGAGCCATGGGCTAAGTCCCTCGGAAACGGCCCAAGCTCCATCAGAAACCTCTCTGGGTCCATCAGGCGCCTGGGACAGAACCATTGAATCGGTTCCGTCTCCCTGCGGCGTGGTGCAGCGGTTCAAAAGTCTAGCTGAAAGAGTAAATGATCTGACCATGACAGGGGTTTAGATATTAACTCCCCTAGCTCCAGATCATTTAAACCTTTGCATCTAACTGCAAAGGTTTATTTTTCAGATAGATACTGCCGCCATTGCTGGAGTCTTGGTTTTGGCTTTCTAAGTTTTTTTTCCTATTGTAATTTTTAGTTTGGTGTTTTCAATAAATTATTCACTTTTTATGTTTGCGCCTATATTTTGCAACTCATTTTAACTGATTCCGTTTGGGAAGAAAAAAATAGTCTACAAATTATTATATAAACAAAAGAAAACTATAAATATCAAAAGAAAACAATGTTGACATCCATGTAATAAAAAGAACCACATTTTCATAAATACTGACAATATATTTTATTGGAAGAGAACTTCCTTGTAATTTATTTCTAATATTTTATATCATACACATAGATTAGATTTATGTTGTTGTTAGTTGCGAAGTCGTGTCCGATCCATCGCGACCCCATAGACAATGTTCCTCCAGGCTTTCCTATCCTCTACCATCCTCTGGAGTCCATTTAAGCTCACACCAACTGCTTCAATGACCCCATCCAGCCACCTCGTTTTCTGTTGTCCCCTTCTGTTGCCCTCAATCTTTCCCAGCATTGGGCTCTTCTCCAGTGAGTCCTTCCTTCTCATTAGGTGGCCAAAGTATTTGAGTTTCATCTTCAGGATCTGGCCTTTTAAAGAGCAGTCGGGGTTGATCTCCTCTAGGACTGACCAGTTTGATCACCTTGCAGTCCAAGGGACTCACAGGAGTCTTCTCCAGCACCAGAGTTCAAAAGCCTCAATTCTTTGGTGCTCAGCCTTTTTTATGGTCCAACTTTCACAGCCATTCATTACAACTGGGAAAACCATAGCCCTGACTATATGCACTTTTGTTGGCAGGGTGATGTCTCTGCTTTTTAGTATGCTGTCTAGATTTGCCATAGCTTTCCTCTCCAGGAACAAGCGTCTTTTAATTTCTTGGCTGCAGTCCCCATCTGCAGTGATCTTGGAGCCCAGGAAAATAAAATCTATCACTCCCTCCATTTCTTCCCCATCAATTTGCCAGGAATTGAGAGGGCTGGATGCCATGATCTTAGTTTTCTTAATGTTGAGTTTCAAGTCAACTTTTGCAGTCTCTTTCTTCACCCTCATCAAGAAGCTATTTAGTTACTCTTCACTTTCTGCTATTAGAGTGGTATCATCTGCATATCTGAGGTTGTTGATATTTCTCCCGGTGAGCTTAATTCCAACTTTTGATTCATCTAGCCCCGCCTTTCTCATGATGTGCTCTGCATATAAGTTAAATAGGCAGGGTGACAATATACAGCCTTGCCGGACTCCTTTCCCAATTTTGAACCAATCAGTGGTTCCATGTCCAGTTCTAACTGTTGATTCTTGACCCGCATATAGGTTTCTCAAGAGACAAATAAGATGGTCTGGTAATCCCATCTCTTTAAGAACTGGCCGCAATTTGTTGTGATTCACACAAAGGCTTTAGCATAGTCAATGAAGCAGAAGTAGATCTTTTTCTGGAACTCCCTAGCTTTCGCCATGATCCAGCATATGTTGGCAATTTGATCTCTAGTTCCTCTGCCTCTTCAAAATCCTGCCTGTACTTCTGGTAGTTCTCGATCCACATACTGCTGGAGCCTAGCTTGTAGGATTTTAAGCATAACCTTACTAGTATATGAAATGAGTGCAATGGTGTGTAGTTTGAACCTTCTTTGGCATTGCCTTTCTTTGGAATTGGAATGTAAACTGACCTTTTCCAATCCTGTGGCCACTGTTGAGTTTTCCAAATTTGCTGGCAAATTGAGTGTAGCACTTTTACTGCATCGTCTTTTAAGATTTTGAATAGCTCAGATGGAATACTGTCACCTCCACTAGCTTTGTTGTTGCTCAGATTTCCTAAGGCTCATTTGACTTCACCTTCTAGGATGTCTGGCTTGAGGTCAGTGACCACTCCATCATGGTTATGAGGAATGTTAAGCTCGTTCTTGTATAGTTCTGTATAATTTTGCCACCTCTTCTTAATCTCTTCTGCCTCTGCCCTGCCATTTTGGTCCTTTATCATGCCCATATTTGCATGAAATGTTTCCTTCATATCTCCAATTTTCTTGAAGAGATCTCTGGTCCTTCCTATTTTATTATTTTCTTTTATCTCTTAGCACTGTTCATTTAAGAAGGCATTCTTATCTCTTTTAGCTATTCTCTGGATTTCTGCATTCAGTTGAGTGAATCTTTCTCTTTCTCCCTTGCCTTTCGCTTCCCTTCTTTCCTCAGCTATTTGCAAAGCTTCCTCAGACAGCCATTTTGCTTTCTTGCATTTCTTTTTCTTTGGGATGGTTTTAGTTACTACCTCTTGTACAATGTTGCGAACCACCGTCCATAGTTCTTCAGGCACTCTGTCTATCAGAGCTAATTCCTTAAATCTATTTGTCATCTCTACTGTATATTCATCAGGGATATGATTTAGTTCATACCTGAGTGGCCTAGAGCTTTTCCCTACTTTCTTCAATTTAAGCCTAAATTTTGCAAGGAGAACCTCATGATCTGAGCCACAGTCAACTCCTGGTCTTATTTTTACTGACTGCATAAAGCTTCTCCATCTTTGGCTGCAGAGCACATAGTCAATCTGATTTCTGTGTTGACCGTCTGGTGATGTCCATGTGTAGAGTCATCTCTTGGGTTGAAAAAGAGTGTTTGCTATGACCATCGTATTATCTTGACAGAATTCTATCAGCCTGTGCCCTGCTTCATTTTGTACTGCAAGGCCAAACTTATCTGTTATTTTGGTTATCTTTTGGCTTCCTACTTTAGCATTCCAATCCCCCCTGATAAGGACATCATTTTTTGGTGTTAATTCTATAAGGTGCTAAAGGGCTTCATAAAACCGGTCTATTTCATCCTCTTCAGCACCAGTGGTTGGGGCATAGACTTGGATTACTATAATATTGAATGGTTTGCCTCGGATTTGAACTGAGATCATTCTGCAATTTTAAGGATTGCTTTTCCTACTCTTTTATTGACTATGAAGGCTACTCCATTTTTTTTGAGGGATTCTTGTCCACAGTAGTATACCTGATGGCCATCTGAATTAAATTCACCCATTCCTGTCCATTTTAGTTCTCTGATTCCTAAGATGTTGATGTTAAGTCTTGTCATCTCTTTTTTGACCACGCCTAGCTTGCCTTGATTCATGGATCTGACATTCCAGGTTCCTATGGAGAAAAAAATCTTTACAGCATCGGACTTTTCTTTCACCACCAGATACATCCATAGCTGAGCATCCTTTTGGCTTTGGCCCAATCACGTCATTCTTTCTGGCGCTAATAGTACTAGCCTTCTCTTCTTCTCCAGTAGCATATTGGACATCTTCCAACCTGACATGAGCATCATGTCTTTTTTCCTTTTGGTACTGTCCATGGGGTTTTCATGGCAAAGATACTGGAGTGGGTTGCCATTTCTTTCTCCAGTGGATTACTGCCTTGTCATGGCGAAGGGGCTTGTGTAGCTCGATGAAGCTATGAGCTGTGCCGTGCAGGGCTACCCAAGATGGACAAGTCATAGCAGAGAGCTCTGACAAAATGTGATCCACTGGAGAAGATTAGATTTATATATAACCAGACTAAAAAGGATTTGTGAGGATAGCACTTTCCAATCTTAGTAACTTTTGGATGCATGAATTTCAACTCTTCTAATGGAAGAGGCAGCATGGCCAATATTGAGAACATTCTGAGTTGAAGTCTACACATTTGGGCTTGGAATATAGCCTTCAGCAACTACACTACAGCAGGCTAGTAGTGACAACAGTTCAGCAAGAGCTAGATGGAAGCTCTACATGTTCCTTACGTTTTAATCTGAATGAAATATGTTGAGAATTTAATTCTAGGTCATTTCACATAGTCAAAGTAAGCAAGGAATTATCTCTTCGAGATTATTTTGCTAAACAATAAATATAATTCACATATTTAGCATAAAACAAACTTAGCTTTAAACACACACTGTTTCTTCAATAGATGTGATTTGGCTAGGTTTCAAATATATTGAATCCTGATCCTAGTCCGCTTAAATATCAGCATTGCTTTTAAATCAATATGAATAATATTATGACACATATAAGAATTATTTAGTAGAGTATTAATTAAATAAAAGTTTAGGGCCGGAATAGCTCAGGCTGTAAGGAGCCTGTTATTAGAACACAGTAGCCTGCAATTACTGCAGGTTCAAGCCCGGCCCAAGGTTGACTCAGCCTTCCATCCTTTATAAGGTAGGTAAAATGAGGACCCAGATTGTTGGGGGGGCAATAATTTGACTTTGTAAATATACAAATAGAATGAGACTATTGCCTTATACACTGTAAGCCGCCCTGAGTCTTCGGAGAAGGGCGGGATATAAATGTAAAAAAAAAAAAGTTGCATAAAACAGCATTAAAATTTCTATAAGTTCCAGCAAATTATTGTTTTAGGAACTTATATCCAAAATCTGTAGATATTTACAGAATTGAAAAGTACTTGATTATTTTAAATGCTTCCACAAAGTCTTTCCAATATTTTGAAAATGTTTTGTTGTTTATTTATGAGGTAAAATGTGTTCCAATAGTCTTTCCCTGATTTTGGCCATGGGACGGGGTGGGGGGTGGGGAGAGGAGTTATGAGATTTATAATCCAACACAGCCAGTGGGTATGGCAGGGTGGGTATAGCAGTGGGGAAACCCATTTTAGATTTTGGTTTATTCCCTGTTAAAAAAAAGTACATGGTTTGAAGTAAGCTTCATGTGTAAGAGAAATAGCCATTGTGTACCTTTTACAACTTTGGTAGGAAAAAAATGAGCAACAAATAAGTTCCACTCATGGCTTTAAGAGTGAAGTGGTTTGGCAAAAGAATTTAGGAGGGCAGTGGAAAGGAACAGATTTAAATATCTCTCTTTTTAAAATGTGGATGTATTGCCTCCTTTTAGAGGACAATAAAGCCAATACTTGGGGGGAAAAGGGAAATTAATATTGTAATATTCGAGGCAACTACACTCATAGAAATGAAGTATTTCCTTACTATTATCACTGCAAATTATAGTTCTAGAAACTGAAAATAAATTGCAAACAGGTGAGGCCCTAAGGGTTGGCAACATATTTCTCATTAGAACTCATTCTGATGTCATCTTACTTATGATGTTAATTCCAAAGGGTGACTTCAAATCCTTTAGGCAATTGTTTTATCTATTGATGGTTTGCAAAACTGCTGTCCTAGTTAACACTTAAGATGACCTCTAGGCGGCACTCTCTCAAAATAAATTAATGATTTTTAAAAGGATATGTTAAAACATTTAATATTTAAGATTAAGTATTTAAAATTCAAAATTATAGGATTTATTATTTTGTTTTTCATTTCTGTGAATTTTCATGAATTAAGCTGCAAGGAAGAGAATGTTTTCAGTGGGGAAAAAAGGCTGATTTTAAAACTATCTCAAAAGAGGCAATTCTAGTTGTGTATATGTAGTCATTGCACATTTAGGTTTAGGAGAATGGAGGGACTCATAATTTTACATAGGTAGGATGCTTTCGTTTTAGTTTTCTCTTGTGATTCCTTGGAGCCTTTCTTTTTTATAAAGAACTGTAACAGGGCATGGGTCTTCTCTTTAATGCAAAAAAATATTAAATTGTTAATAATTTAACAATTATTGTTAAAAAAATACATTGCAATAGAAGAATGCAGTTACAATTAAGTATGATAAAGAAAAATATAGATTCAACTTCAAGAGAAATTTTGGGTGTCAATAACTGTTTGATCTTTTTTCCAGTCCTAGATAAAGAAAGGAAAGAATTCTGAATGGTTATTTTCAAAAATAGAAGCTGCCTAGAGCGGGATCTATTCATTGGACAAGAACTCTTTTCTGGTTTAGATCAAAGCTCTGTGTATTTAATAGTAGCAGCTAAAAGACTTCACAAAGCAGCTCTTAAAGCAAGTTCAAGAGTATTTATTATTTTTGATTTTTTTTATGTTTATGTCCTCCTTTGAAGCTATAGTCCCAGAATTGAAAATCTATACACTATTACTCAGAAATAAAGTCAACTGTACAGTAAGAAGGAACTTACTTCTAATTGAAGAGTTACAGGATGGGATTTTGTAAGCATTCACTCTTCTGTGCAGGAGGAAACTGTTTAACTCAATAGGATTTATATTTGAAGTATCATGTACAAGTGAAGCTGTAGTATACCAATCCTAAAAGGGCACATTTTTAAAGGAAGGACCAAAACCTATTCAGATTAAATTTGAATTAACGAAAGGAGATGATATATTTATCTAAAATAAAGAAGAAGGAAAAGTGCAAAAATTTCTACAAAAATAAAGATCAGGATAACCAAAAGCCCAGCACTGCTTATAACACTAAGGTCATATATTAACCAAAGTTAAACTCTTTAAGATGCTATCATGTTCAAAGAACGATGCTGAATTATGAGGTGTTTAATGTTTCCTTTCAGTTCTGTGACTATTAAACATGCTCTTATATTTGCATTCCTATATCATAGCCAAACTTGATCTCAAAAAGGTAAGCAAAATCAGATCTAATTAATATTTGAATGGGAGACCACTAGGAAATACCAGGAATGAGGACTTAGAAAGGGGAAAAATTCCCAAAAGCAGCAATGTCAATTTAGTATTGTTGGATAGTATTGTGAAAACGAATACACTAATATGCCTATGAAGTTACCAGGAGGCAAACTTGTCTCAAATGAGACTTTATCTTTAGGGATATTAATTTGGACGGTAAGAATTACAATAAGTGAGTCTTGCTTCCAAATAAATATTCATCCAAGGTTTTAATCTTCCCTTGCAGGACCAGAACCTATTTACTAAATTGCCTTCTGACCTAAAGACGGTAGTTATAATGCTACTGTACATCTAGATGTATGGTGAGAAATTAAGAGATAGACAAACTAGCTTTGCATCTCTGAAAACTATGAAGATAATTCAAGAAAGCATTTAAAATTCATGCATATTTACTTATTTTTTAAAGCAAATGGAGACAGATTATGTATACTTATCAAAAACATCTCTTGATTATCATGAATCCAACACTATTCTGCCAGCTGTTAAAAATGTTCAAACAGCACTTAACTGATCCCTTCAATAGCACTGCATTCAACACCGTGTCAAGGTTTTGAAAAGATTTTAAAGTGAAAGAAATTATGCTCCATTCAAGGTTCATGGTAGTTTGTTTGTTTTTTATGGTAGTTTGTTTGTTTTTTAAAGTATCCTATTAAATTGCTTTCTGCATATGCTTTGGAAGCTACTGATTCAAGCAATTAAGTCTTTCTTTAATTAGCAAGCATGAGGCTGTTGGTTATTCTGCAGCAAAACGGTTAAGGGCAACCTTCCTTTTAAAAAAAAACCAACGTAATTTAACAGCAGGTAGAAAATAAGCAAAATTGTTTCTTTGAATGTTTCTTCCATCACCATAAATTGCTAGAATGTTTTTGAGCAACTCATTTGAAGAAGCCAATGCGGTCTCCATCTGTACAGCATTTTAAACTTCCCTAAATTGGATTCCTCCCCTTCCCAGTTAAAGGATGGCTGAGTCACACATCGCTTGGAGGAGCCATAATGGAGGAACTTATTTCCAGTCTGTTTGGATCAAGAGAGGCTGGTTTTAGAAAAGACTAGTTTTTAGCTAACGGAGTATAGCCATATTGCATTCCAAGGTTTTTTCAGGTTTGTTAGTGTTCGGAGAACAACCAGTGAGTAGAGAAATATTTTAGTGAAGGTATAAATTGTGTCTATGAGGAAGGGAACTTATAGCGCCAGCTATATTCCTTTAGCTCCAAGGTTTCTATGTATATTCTGAATAGACAGAGTTAACATAAACTTCAGTGAGGTAAATAGTATCAAAAAACAAACTTGTAATTTTTATTTTGCCAGCATTTCCAAATATTTTGGACATTCAGTCAAGAGCATAAAGGTAAAGGTTCCCCTTGCACATATATGCTAGTCGTTCCCAACTCTAGAGGGCGGTGCTCATCTCCGTTTCAAAGCCAAAGAGCCAGGATGGCAGAAGCTGGGACGAGTAATAGGAGCTCACTCCATTGAGTGAGCTGGGGATTCAAATCGCCAAACTGCCCAACCTTTCTGATCGACAAGCTCAGTGTCTTAACCACTGAGCTAAGGCGTCCCTGTCAAGAGCATAGATCAGGATAATTAAAAACATCTTAAATCTGATAGTGATGGAGGATTTCTAAGAAAACATTTAACTGATTTCATCTCTAAATAAATAAAGAATGATATATTAAAACATATTTCCTATTGTAATCTGAGCATGATGTCACCCAATTTTTTTTTCTTTAAATCCAGTTCAACTCTAGAGCAGCCTGAAGTTCAGGTTGAAATTCAACTTGATGTAATCAGCCCAATTGAAGTGCTGAACTCACAGTTTGTTTTATATTTCCAGCTACTTAAGTGTCTTTTAAATCAATGGAATGATCAATCTTAACATGTTTATAATATGCTCTTTCCATAATTTTTCTTTTTCTTTTCCTCTTAGGATTCTGTTAGGAGAGAGATTTTGGAGACCAAAAAACAAAAACTAAAATCCAAAGTAAAACAAACAGATCCCAGATAGAAACAGACAAGAAAATCCCTTTATTTACAGGTATCTTGTACTTTACTTCCAGTTTTTATTTTGGGAAGGGAAGGTGATAGGAGAAAGTCCATCCCAACATTTATGAAATCCTAAATGAAAGGAATTTCATTCCTGCAAATGAAATGAATCCTATTTCATAGGATTTACTTCTTAAGTAAATGGGATTAGGGTTCCAGTCCATCTCCTCTATCATTCAAATGCAAACTATGCAAATCTTGTGCAGCAGCTCCTTTTTAGCTTGAATTGGCCTACCAGAAGAGATGCACCTTAGAAATCAGCTCCATCACAATGGCCAGGCAAGATATTATTACGTCCTCCTTCTCTCTGGTCTCGCTCACCGCCTGGTTTTCTCTTTCTACTTTCCTTCACAGGAGACTTAATCTCTGGATTCCCGGAAGAAAAAACTCTTAGCAATAATTATACCCAATGAGTAAAATTTCCGATTATATTTAGAATCCAGAGAGTCGCAGAACCTAGCAGCTGTACCAAAATCTAAAGTAAGCCACAGCCCAAATTTACACAGATTTCCTTAGAAATGGAAACTAAGAATTAGTTATTTTTATTACCTATACCTGAATAATTCCTTACAGATATTTTGAAGGACCTTAAAAGTCTGCGTCTTCACCCTAGTCTTTGGAGAAGATAACTGGTGCCTCTTTCTTTCTCTTTCCCTCTGAGTTTATATTCTTGGTCATTGTTGTTCTTTTTTGTTTTGTTTCAGTTTTGTCAATTTTGAATTGTTCTTTGTTTTTAAATATTTTAAAAAATTGTCAATCACCCAGAATCATTGAGAGTCAGGCAGCATAAAAATATTATTATGGTTGTATTGTCTATCATACAGTCAGCTTGAATGCTAAGGCTGAATTTGGCATTTTTGTCTGCTTAGTGATTCCTACCCAAGGACCTGGAATAGGCAAATTTTGTTGTTTGATGGTGTTAAAGGTATTATCACAGGATATAAGCTATTTAAAATAAAGCTGCCTTTGGTTATTATTATTAATTTGAGCAGGGCATATTTACTGCTTTTAAACAAACAATCTTTTTGTATGCATGTGTGTGTGTGTGTGTGTGTGTGTGTTTGTATTTACAAAATTATCACAATTACTAGTAAATTTTCTCAACATTTGTACCCCCTTATTGTACCAAAAAAAAGTTCTGAATGCCCTTCAAAATTCCCAGCTCTAGATTCTAGTTTTGTAAGAAACATAAATGCTGCTCAGGGAGCGGGACAAATAGTTCCTTTTCAAGTCAACAGCAATTAGAAATTCTCTTTGATTTTGAACTGCACTATTGCAACCGGCCTCCTACGCTTGGGCCTTGGGCGATGGTGGCTGTTCAAGTCCACTGCCTGGAGGTTGATTAGGGCTTGGGTAGGGACAAATGATTTTCTCAGGATTGCTCAGCTCATTTTGATCTCATTTTCAAGTCACCACTGGGGTGAAAGATTCCTGCCTAACTAAAGCATACTTAACTACTGTTATGGTATGATTTGTAAAAGTGGACATTAATATTTTAATTACAAAACTCTTTACAATTATGTCTAATAGCAGATTTTTTTTATTTCTTCAGTTAACTATATAACTTAGAAAGTAAGGGGCAGTAAATGTTTACATATTGTGAGGAAGTTTAAAGATACTTGAGTTCTCCTTCCAGGTAGATAAGATGTTATTCACACAATAACTAAACGAGGTTAGCTAAATAGCAAATTCATTGACCCAACTGGCTAATGTTGATAATGGTGGATGGGGTGTTTTGCCTTAGCAAGTACTGCAAACCGAACCCATTTCAATAGTTGATGGCTCAATGCATAATGAAAAGCCAAAAATTGAGTTAATTCAATTATCTGCATATTGTTTGAATGCAATCATAGTGAATGGCAAGAAAAATATCTTTAGGAATAACATACCAGATTCTTTTTTTTAAACAGAATCTGGACTAGAAGAGGATGGGCATCAAAGGAATTTTCTGAAAGACATAGATTTTCAGGGCCACAGATATTTTGCTCTCCTGCATTTTTATCAAGTTTGCACAGGAGAACTTCTCTTTAGATTGATGCCCTTTGTATTTTTTTTGTACCCAGTACAGGTCTCATTTTTGCATCATATTCTGAAAATCAGAGAGGTGGTTTAGGCCTTGAAATCAAATACTGGAAATTCATCATCATCATCAACAACAACAATAACATGATGGGTCTCTTCAATTCTGCATGTCTAACTGAAATTTTCCCTTCATTCCCAGCATTTTCTAGTTTCCACATCTCATTTTTATTGCATGTTTTTAAATAGTATTTTTATATTATATGGTCCTCAACAGCTGCTTCTCTGGAGATCACGGAGGGGGTAGGGTAGCAGTTGACCAGCCTCCTTGCTCTCACCCCACTTGTCAGAATCAGAAAACCAATCTCATCTCCCCTTTAATTTTCTAAGAAGAAAATTGTTTCTGACTACTTATTTTTTACAATTTTAGCTTCATAGCTCCAGTTTTGGGAATTTTATGTACAACTCGGTAGTTAAATTCTGCACAATGAGAACACTTAAAAAAAATCCCAAAACAATTATTTTGAAGGTTATCCTCTCCCTCTCCTCCCTTGTTGCTTTTGCAGAATGCCACCCCACTTCCCCTTCTTATCCCACTGTAATTGACCCACCTGGTGAAGTTTCATCAAGGGTAGAGAACTCTAAAGACGATTTTTGCAAGCCCTCTTTCTTGTCTTCTTCCTCTTCCTCCTTATCCCCTTCTTCTCTTTTGCTTCCCACAGGTCTAGGTGCATAATCAGGTTTCAGCCGGACAAACACCTCGCAATTTCTTCCATCTGCAAAGTATGAAGGAGAGGATGGGAAGCTACCTCGGAATAGGTTTCCGTCGGCAGAAGATGATGCCTGGCCAGAAATTTGTTTCGGACAGGTAGTTAAAGAGAGTTTCGGAAGGGAAATGGGCCGGAAAGTTGACTTCGGAGTTCGACTTTGGCGGATAAAGACAACCGGTTCTTTCTTCTCCAGCTCTAGGAGAGGACCTTCTCCCTGACAACTTGGAGAAAATTTATCGGCCTCTGCTTCCAAGCAGGAGGAATCCTGGTCTTTGCATCCGGGACCGTATAGACAAGAAGAGCTGCTTTTACGTGAGAAAAAGTCATGATGAGGAAAACTTCGCCAACCGGGATGATGAAAAGGGAGAGGAAGGTACCCAAGTCCGGACGAGGGGTGACTCATGCCTCTTTGCCCATTGAACCTCCGCCTCAACCCCTCGGCAGGGCGAATCCTCCCCAAACAGAGGATGGCGTGTGCCTAGTCCTAAAGCTCAGCTATTAGCTTCGACAGGTCGCACAGAGCTAAATCCTCAGGAGAGCAATGGGGTTGCACCCACCAGGATAGGTGCCCACACGTGCATGCCTGCGAAGGGGAAGAACCTCTTTCAAGGGAAAGGCCTCCAGCAGGGCACTTATCTGTTGGAAAATGCGCCGGGCTCCCAGCCACTTCCGGCGGGCTAACCAATCCTAGATGGACTTGGCTTTTACGGACATCCCCCGGTGTCAATTTTAATGGCAAACTTTACTGCTTTGCGAAAGGATTCATCTTGTCTTTAAAAAGAAAGGAAGAAAGCGAGGAGGGGGGGGGCATTCGAGGCAGACGTCTGCTGCAATTCATTCCCGTCGCGCCACTCCTCCCGCCGCTCATCCACTTACCCGACATTTAATCTAAAGGAGGTGCCAATTGCGCAGCCCTGTCTGAGCCCCAAACATTTTGAGAGGCACTTGACCCGGCCTTATCTACCGTGCTGCATTCCTGGTCTGCACATCTGCGTCTTTGTGAACCTCACTTCTGCATGTCGCTGCTTTTAGAAGGCCGGCGGCGACACGTAGAGCTGGAGACAGGACAAACGTGAGGCCTAGAATGGAAAGACTAGACTGGCTATAAATAGCTATAAACAACAACATCGAATGCATATATTCTACCGGTGGTAATAACAAGCCCGTCATCCATTTCTCTCAGGACCACTGCCATCAAGTTTAAGTTTAGTTGTTTTTAAAACAAAACAAAACAAAAACATGCCTGTTGCCTTTGATGGTTTATGTTCTGAGAGAAGACACATCCTGGTGGAACATTTTAAATGGACAAACAAGCCAATTTCTTCCATTCCTCCTTTGTCCAGGTTATCCATTCCTCCTCAGGGACTGAAAGCAGAATGTGCAGTAGGAACGGGTTTGAAGCAATCAAACAATAGTTAAATGTAAATAATTGTATTTAACAACTGGATGTGTAAATGTGCTCATCTATAATTGCATGTGCTCTTGTATTGGAAAATAGGTAGGGAGATGAGACTGTGCTTTAATAGATGCCAAAAAGACCATTTCTCAACTGGAGGATACAGCTTCCACAGATTTCTGTCCAATATTCTTCCTATACCAAATCACATATTGTTCTTGCTATGTAGAAATAAGTCAGTTAATTCACACATATGGTTCTTCAGAGAGTTATACAATTGGTATTAGCCCAAGAAGGGTTAAGTTTGTACCATTTAATTCAGGCTGTACTCCAGTCTGTGGTCTGTCTTAAAAACTCCCATTGGATCACCATTACCGTCTTCTCTCTTTCTCTTATTTGCTCTCAAAGAGGTCTCTGTAACCGGAATGTGATGTAGACAAAAAAGCATGGAAGTAAAAGTAGCGGGTTAATCTGAAATGCCTGAAGCACGTGTTAAACAACTTTCTAAACACAGGCACAGGCAAGTCTGAGAGCCATCTACTTACTTATTCATTGCATTCAATGATTTACAAGCCTATAAACTGATCCATCAATTAAATATATGTGTGCAACTTCCAAAAACTACATGAAGGACATGGTTCTATTGAGAATAATTTCCCATTAAAATAATTGGAACCAGATGAAAAGGGAGACTCATTTTCTCTTTATCTTTTCTCTATTTAATATTAACCTTCTTCCTACACTTAGCAGGAAAATAAACCCAACTGAGCAAAGTAGGACTTATTTCCAAGGAAAGTGAGATGTGTTCTTGATTGTCTGCTTAGAAAACTCTCATTCCTAATGGTATAGTTTATTTTGATCTTTTGGAATAATACCCCATGTACATTTATAGCAAATTTGGGCTGTCTTTTCTAAGGTTTTGTTTAACTGAGCATTGCCAAACATGTGCAATCTAATCCAATTCTAGGAATAATTAAACCTTTTGGAACATCAGTTCGATAACAATGAAGGAATTGAGGCTGTTTTTCCTTCCATTGTCTTGGGCATGGGAAAACAAATGCCTCACCTTGAAACTGTTACTGATCCTTTAGGGGACGGGCCTGAACTTTCCCGCAGAACTTTCCAACTGTTCCAGGAAAAAACAGTCTTGGATCATAAACAAACTTTCTCTGAAAGGAAGTTCTACTTATATAAAATTGCTTTTACATAAACAAGGCACAATCTCATGGGAAAATAGTTCCTGATAAGCACAGGTCAATGAAGTCATTCAATGTGTGATAGTAAAATGAACCCTAAAGTTCCTAGAAGCTGTGAGTATTGCTACACTGAGCAAATAAAAGAATCTATGAAGTAAAATCAGCCAATCAATTAGTTAACCATATCAATCCACATTAATAACAGTGAAATGTGCTACATAGGATACAAGGGAAAGGCACACATTTAAGAGTACATATTCATTTATAGAGGCTGATCCCACTGTTAGACACAGTTGGCAAATGGTAGATTTTGGACAGCAAGTTTTCTATCATGCAAACAGTTACAATTTTATGCTGGGGACAGACTTTTTTTCATCTCAGAAAACTAAAAGTGGATCAGCCCTACATTTTAAACCCATTCCTTTCTTGCAATTTTTAAATGCCTTTTCTCTCCATTTGAATTTGTTTCCCTCTGAATTCAAGGTCACACGGCAATCATGATTAAGTTATGTTGGTGGTGTGGCTTCCTGAACAAATCTTGATTGGATTCATGTATCTATATAAACCTTGACTAACAAGCTGCAATGTAGTTACACATTAAATGCTAAGCTGATGGCAATTATCTTTATATATGAAGTCATTGTGGCAAATTCAACACTGTATCCAAAAGTCTCTGCTTTGTACAATATGAACAGAAAACTGTATGATACAGATTGTTCAGCAAGGTTATTTTTGCTTGCTTGATTGTTGAAAATGTTTTGAAGAACTTTTGACCAAAGGATGTTGATTAGGGAGAAAGTTCACTGAATGCCTCAAGGCATACAGCACTGCAGAATAAATGAATTTAGGCTTATACCACATAACCACTAAAAGAGCATCATGTTAACTTCTCAAGAAAAACACTGTTGAAGTTAATCTGGCACTTATAAATTAAGTAACACCTTATGAAAATAGTAGTCAAAATCAGTGTTTGAATTTCATTAAAATGATCCAATCTATTAATTTAGAAAATTCCCATACTTTCTACCCTTGAGTGTGGGGTGGGCTAGAATGGGAAGAGCCATTGACTTCTTTTAATATCTTGATTTTCAAAATGGAAGAAAATTAAATACACAATTTTAAGAGCGCACTTATCAAGTGCACTTCATTTTCTACAGGTATTAATTTAAAATTTATGACTCCTTCCTGAAAACTGTAAGAATATTGTGGTGGCAATCCTGTATCCCCATTTTTGGAGGAAAGTTCCATTGAATTCAATGGGATTTCCTTTTTAGTAACCAACTATCTATGAATTGTAAACTTACAGTCCTATGTTAACTTCCTCTGGAGAAACTGAAATCAAGAGAACTTGTCTTTAAGGAGCTAGCTATATTAATATATTATAAATTATTTTATTTACTATTATACCTAAAGAGCATTCATAGTCATTATGCAGTTACATACAAGACACTGAAATATCTTTTCTGTTATGAGCCAAGACTGTCTGTATCACATTTGGATCTGAATCCAATTTTCTGAATCTTATTTTTAACCTCACTAATTTGCCTCAGAAATGTAATGTGGAAGCTCCTTTTTTTATAACCCTGGTGGAAAGTTGGGGGGGGGGTGTCAATCTTGTTGTGTATTGAAACATAACTGCTTTCCTTAAATGCAGACTTTGAAGGGCGTTCAGAAGAATGCTCTGTATGGTAAGATGATCTAACTGTCTATTTCCTAATTGGCATACACACACAAAGTGGTTGCATACACAGAAATCCACAAACAAATGTTTATAATGTTTGCACATTTGTGATGTGTGTGAGAGAGAGGGGGGGACGGAGGGGGAGGGAGAGGGGGGGAAGAGGGTGGGTGAAATGCAGAGAAGATTATTCTACCTGCCAGCCAAAGACTTTTGCCCTTTGGGGAAATTTTTCCTTAAGGGCTCAAACTAGGAAACAAATGCAGCAAGCCTCAAGATCACACTTAGGATTTGAATTCACTGAAATTCAGTGAGACTTTGGCGCTGATCTGCATAGGCCTTGAATACAAAAAAAAAGAAAAAAGTACCCCAATGAAGTATAGGTGAAGATCAAATTAAAGTTCTCTTGGTCTTAAATCTACCTCCATGTGCCAAATTTGATGGACTACAACACTCAGCCTTCCCTGCCAACAAAGAAGTGATTAAAGCTGTGGAGAAAGCAAGGCTAGGGAAGCCAACACCCCCTGTGTAATATGGAGACTATTTTAAATAAAGAAAACAGATGAAATTCGGATCCTTCTTCCCTCTCCCAGAACAAAGGGAGGAAGTACACCAACTGAAGGAAAACTCTGTCCTAGAAATCTAAAAAGTACTCACTACAATCATTGTATCTAAGTATGCCCACTTTTGCGTCTAGGTATGCCCACTGCACAGAGTTTTGCAGACAATAGCTAATTCCAGTTTTTATAAGAGGGGAACTTGGGATGTGTATGGGAGAGAGATAGAAGTAAACTTTACGATCCCTAGCTCTCAGACCTTGGGCACTAAATAAAATAAGCACTTTGACTACAGTGGCTTTTATGAAACTGGTACCTATTGCAGATTATGGGAGTTGATGTTTAATACCTCTGGAGAGCAGCATGTTGGGGAAGTCTACCCAAGTATTAGTAATTAATAAATGTAATTTACTGTACAGTACTTTTTTCAAAGGGAGCCCTCTGAATTATATGGTAGTAGAAGCTGGATTTATTTTCTCTTCTCCCACCCCAATTTTGAATAAAAAGAAAATATCTGTATGCCATCTCTGGGAGAAAATAAAAAAGCAAGGGAAACTGGCTTAAATTGGGTCAAAACTTTCTAAAACTCTTAACCACAAGCACAGGTTCAATGCCAGTTTTAAAAGGAGGGCAAATGCTTTTGAACATGGACAGAGAGCCTTCCTTCCATATGAGTGCAGTCACAGTCTGCTGCGACTGATATTAATTTTTCAATTGTAGCAAAATCCAGCAATTCATTATTACTGGATGGACAACTTCGTTTGATCATGGGGTTGTTTCACCATATCTATATAGTTTAGGAAAAACAATAGCATAGATCTTTTCTGCCTCCTTTGCAAGCATTAGCAACCCATGGGATATTGTGGGATCAGTTTCAATATCATTCTCCTCCTCTAGAGTTTAGATCCTCCTAAGTGAATTTAATCAAGCTGATTTCCAGGAGAGGGGGTTGTTAATTATCCCATTTCTTTGATCCTTGCTCCAACCTAATATACAGCTTGCCTATTTACTTTTCATGGTTTGAAGACAATCATAATAGTTATTTTGATAGCTCTGATACATAAATTATTATTGGGTTTTTTTTAGCATGCTGGATTCCCACAAAACTGCCTGAATTTACTTCCCAGTTATCATTAAAACCATGACTAGATTCTAATTCAGGGAAGCTTATTCTATAACCATTTTTATTCTTTAAGGTTCCACAAATGTTTTTCAGGAATTTTGTGGCAATTAGATGTCAATGGGATTACAGTCATGACAAATTGGACTAGAAAAGAAATATAAAATTAGGATTTCTGCTATGTTGATACCATCCGACAGTGCTGTTTTTAAAATACTCCTTCAGAGTTTAACCTGCTTGGACCTATCACTCAACCAGCTTTTGTCCCATTTATGCCAAATCTCTTTAGTTTCCAAAGGCTTTGGTTCCAAAAGAAGATCAGCAAGGATGTTTGAAGCTCCTGGCTTTTGAAAGAGGCAAGGTTGTTCACGCAAGGCAAAATAAGACCATCAGCTGACTTTTTAGGGCTGATCTCTCAAGAAGGAAGTTTGATAGCTAGACTCTCCGATCATCCAAAAACTTGGGTTTCTTTCTTATTGCCGATCTTACCAAGGCGCTGCTGTCCTACACCTTGAGAAATCAAGAATGGGTCTAAACCGTGAATGCCATCGAAGATAAAAATTTCTTTTCAATGTTGCACTTTTCCTCCCAGATAGAGGGATTGATTTGAGAAAACTCGTGCGCGCGAGAGATGAGGGACTTCAACATTTCAAATCTCCTTCTATACAGAGTTTGGGGAGGGGCATTGCAACATCGCATGGCCAGAAGTACATATTCGAAACGAAACCAAAGCGGTTAATTAACTGGTTCCTTAGACTTTAAACTTAGACCTTAGGCTTAAGACTTTAAAAACAAAAGTGAGAGAAGAATATGCCCCCCTTTCATATGTGTGTCCACCACCGCCACAAAATAGCATTTCAACACAAATGACTAAAAATGGGCATAATCCACACGAACCAGTTGGTCCGATTTGGGGGATGGGGACAAGGGAGAGAAAAGAGAAGCCAACGCTGGAAAAGGAAGGGAGAAAATAAATCAAGAAAGGAACAAAGAACGAAAGAAAGAAAAAGAAAACCCCGACACAAAAATGCCTATCAGAAGAAAGCGACTTTAAAGCGAAGGAGACATCTGAAGCCAGTCTAGGTCTCCAGGCTTTACCCTCAAAAGGTTTTATATGGTGTTTTTCTGTGCAATGTCAAAGTCTCTGCCCGCCGTCCCGCCGTCCCCCCCCCCGCCCTTCTTCACTGTAGGGCGGGATCTGCTACCCTTGGCCAGATCTCCCCTTCCTTTTCCTTGGGCGCTTGTTGAGAAAGTGGGTTTGTTTGGGTCCATGTTGAACTTCTCCAATTGTTTGTTTATTTTCAGAAATTGTATCTGCCCCTACAAAATAAAGAGAGAGAGAGTCCGAAGGCGCTGATCCAAAACAATTGAGGAAGGGGGGAAAGAGCCCGGGGAAGGAACTCCTCCTTTGTTCTCCCTCGCCATTCCCTCGCCAACCAGTTAGAGTTGCAGCCTTAAGCAAAGGGAATGCAATTCTGTTCTGGGTATCTAGAATAGCTTCCCCTCCAGAGGTAAGATAAGGCATCCCCCATATTTCTGCAGGAGCTGCTGGGAAGTTGTAGTCTGAAACATCTGGTGGCCAGTAGTTTGTGGGAAGCAAACGTCTGTCAAACCTGATTTGCAGAAGGGACATCTCGGGGTGGGAGGAGATGAAGAACAGAGACAAATGGGCAGGATCAGAATTTTTTGTTTTCCTGTTAACAGAGGAAATTGTGGTTCATCCTTTGTAAAAACTATTTAGCTCTATTTTAGAGCTAATACCACAAGTTTTGTATGTTTTCCATGTCCTAAGTTAGAGAGAATGATGCTATTGTCTTTTGGCAACTGTGGTTGAAAAGAATTCTTTTCCACACACAAAAATGAACTGGATTCCCAAAATATGGTCATAAACTACTTCACCATATCTTCAATAAAGCAGTTTTTTTGTGAAATGGATTTATTTTAAGTATTTATATCCCTTCCCCAAATAACAAGCCTTACCATAGAAGTTTTTCTTAACTGAGGTTGGAAAGATAAGCCAGTTTGAATATTGGGAAGGGAAGGGAAGTCTCTCCTGCCAGTTAGAGAAATGTTATATTGGGAGAAGTTTGACCTTGAAGGTCAAATGTCATTGCCTTGAATATGCAATTGGGACATTAGGGGCAGGCTGATTTCCTGGAATGCAAGTAGAAATCAGGAAATGAAAACAATGCAGCATGGAGAAGAGGTAGCTGCTTTGTTCTTTTCAGGACTAGATAATGCTAACTCCCTGTTTGGAAGAATTATGGTCCATGGCTAGCCTAAGACAGTTTGTTACCTACAGTAAACATTCCAAATGGTGCTTCCTCCCACAATATAAAATGCCTCTCTCCAAATTATCCTATCTAAAATCACTAATTAAAATTAACTGAGAGTATGACCTATGTTGCTTGCAAATTCAGATACTGATAGAGCAACATGGGGCATATCAAGCTGTAACCTGCTACTATCATAGAAATTTCCTTATTCCTTTGCCAAAAGACAAAAGTGTGAATGTTTCCCAGTATAAAAAATGTACACAATCTGTAACAAGAAGCTATTCTGGCCCATCCTGACCCCCTCACAGATTTATTCAGCTGTCAAGAACTGGAATAACAGTTGAGTAACAGTTAAGTAATCTCAACACTGTCAAACTGTTTATTAAATCTGCACTACTATTAATCTCATCATTCCCATCACCCATTTCCTTCCACTTATGACTGTAACTTTGTTGCTTGTATCCTTACAATTTATATTGATATTGATTGGTTCCTGATTGCTTAATTGTACCCTATGAGTATCATTAAGTGTTGTACCTCATGATTCTTAATGATCTTTTATTTTATGTACACTGAGAGCATATGCACCAAGACAAATTCCTTGTGTGTCCAATCACACCTGGCCAATAAAAAATTCTATTCTATTCTATTCTATTCTATTCTATTCTATTCTATTCTATTCTATTCTATTCTATTCTAATTTTCAAGTACTTATACATAGTCCTAGGATTAAGGGGAACAGCAGGCTTTCAGGTGTTTCTAACCCCCTCAAGTTGCTCATATCTCCTGGTGAACTGTTCCCCTAGCTTTTCTGCCTTCCTTTTCTCCTACTTTAGATAATGGCATTTGCATAGTTTTTTTAAAAAAATTCCCATTAACTTTTAAAATAACTTTAATGGATTGCAGAATAATGGTATCTTTACTGCTGGCATCTTTAGTTTCTCAATATGGTTTCAAGAAATGGAGGACAAGGAAGAGAACAGAACCTCTGAAAAATGGAAACAATCATACATCTTGCGCTGACTTTAGTAATCTTTTAGGTTGAAGACACTGGACATCCCAAGAAACATTGTTTTGGAATGTAACCTAAGATAGACAGCTGCCATTTGGCAATCAATCCTGCATTATACATTACAAGAAACTATTTAAATAAAGAAAACTGGGTTTAGTTCATAAATATCAAACCTCTTGCCACCCATCAATTTGTGGAAATGTGAATTATGGTCTAAATTGACATGATGAGGAAGTGAAAGTATTATCTTGTTGCTTGGAATTTTTATGTAGGGTCCTAATAGTTCGTTTATGTCCTTTCGTTGGCCTTGCACAGCTAACTTCACTTTTGACTTTTGGTCATGGAAAAGCAAAGTTTTCTTTGGCATAAAACAATTTAAGGCCTTTTCCCAGTATGAAGTTAAGGCATTATCCACCCTTCCTTGTGTCAGCACAAAACAACCAGAAAATTGGCTGAAGGCCTTCAATTCCTATCCTGCCTCTGTTTTATCTGTTAGGCCTCCTTGTCAAATCCTTTTGTTCAACTTTGTGTGACGGTCATTCTAGGCCTCACCATAAGTTTTCTGTTTTGGCTTTGCTGCTGCCCTCCTTCAGCACACCGCTAGTCAGCAGAGAATCAACCATCAATTGGGGCCCTGATCAAGAAGGGGTAGGTCTGATGTTACAGCTCAGTTCTATTTTTTGGGAACTCTGCCTGGACATCTACGGGTTGATTTTTTTATCCCTCTTCACATATTTTAATTGGACTTATTTAAAACTAACTTGAAATGAAGGAACATCTTGTTTTCAATTTATTGAACAGCATTAAACAGATTCATATTTAGTCAATATAATGAGACAAACTTGGGAAGATACCAGAATAGAAACAGACCCAGAGAGGAAAGCTCCTACTTCATTGGGAAAGTGATTGAAATGATACAGCAAGGACACAGACATATTTTAAATAAAAAATCTAGTTCAGCATCTTTCATTATTTTCAAAAGGATAGGATAAAACAAGGATACTGTAGCTACTCAGATTTTATTTCAAATTGTACAGAGGCCAACATAGTAAGAACATGCATGTGGACATTCCTGCAACGTGTGTTATCTGAACAAATCTGAAAGATAATGTGTGACAAAGGATTGTAAATTTGACCCACCTTGAAGTTACAACAGAATTGTTATGAATTAAAAGACAACTACTAAAATAAAAATATTTTTCTTCCTTTGATGCAGTATGATGACAAACGACTGTCTAATTCATAGGCTGGAATTTAGAACAAAATGAAACAAATATTGTGGGAATAAGGGGAATACTGGGTTTGGCAAAGTTTTGTCACAATAAACTACAAGTAATCAAAATCTGAGAGGTTTCTGAAAAAACATACATAAGACATGTCACTAGAAAGCAAAACTGTCTCACTTACTTTGGCCATGTCATGCAGGGAAATTCACTGGAAAAAGCAATTGTGTTTGGAAGTTGGCAATAACAGGAAACCAGGCCATCGAAGAACAAGATAGTTGCATAGCATAAAAGCTGACACCAACCAGAATATAGAAAAACTCAAAGATATAGTGGAAGATCAAAAGATGTGAAGTTGGACATGACTGAATGGATAACATCATCATCAGAAATATGAGGGTTGATTAACAAAAGGCTCTCCTTTCTTATTTTAATTTTTTTTAATGGCAGGTTGAAATTTATAGTAGCAAGGATTTTAACTATTCACATAAAGCATGAGAAGGTATACTCACCTTCTCATGCACATTTAACTGTTTAAACAGCCTGGAAAAAAATAATGCTATTTTCATAATTTAAATGTTCTGCATGTGACTAACACTAGAGGGACCCCTACGATCATTGTATACTCTTGTCAGGCTTTGCCCTGTGATTCAGAAGCTGTTTGTAAAGAAATTCAACATGCTATACTTCCCAATGCTTATATAATTGATAGAACAGAATGGAATGAAACAGAACGAAATGAATGGAACGGACAAATGGAACAGAATAGAATACAATTCTTTAGTGACCAAGTGTGATTGAAAACCTAAGGAATTTTTCTCCGGTACATAAATTCTCAGTGTACAGACAAACAACAAAATGATAAGTCATAGATCATAAATCATAAGATACAATCATAAATAATAAAATACAAACAAGTGATAAATCTTACTTATATGATATTCATATAAAATATCATTGAAGTATAATATTTAAAGTACTTTTATGAATTTATGAATTTTCAATTTTAAAAATTACATTAGGGAAAATAGCATATAAAATGCATATACAACATCATGTAGCCAAATTTATTATATTAACAAAATTGCTGGCAAAGAAAATTGGCCAGGCAAAACTGCAGCAAAATTGTGTATTAGGAGAAATGTGTATAAAATGTATATTTTTTGTAAGGATTTTCAGAATCACATAATTAAAAACTGATCCTCGCCAATTAGACAAAACTGGAAACAACTTGATTCAAAGGGAAACATTTGTTACTGGATTTATGTCTGTTGTTTGGATTAGGAAATATACTATAGATGAAAAAGGTACTTGCAGATTACAAATTACTGCAGAGGTTAGGCACCTTTTTATTACTTGAATTTTGCAAGCATGGTGTGGGCATTCTTCACAAAGCAGCTCCGGTTTAGTGTGAAAGGCCAAGGTGGCCATCCATACTCCTAAAATGGCAAGACAAGTGGATATAACCAAAACATATATTGTCAGAAAAGCAATTGAGATACAAAGTGTTTTTTCACTGCACCTCTGGCCACAGGACGTAGTTTTTAGCCATTCCAGCTATTTTTTCTATTTGTTTACTTATTTGTTTTTTCTGAACAGATTGGCAAACTTCCAAAGAAAGTGATCCACAGACATCTGCTGTTTTTTTCAATGAACTTATGTAGGAACCAGAGGAATTCCCTAACTGGACATACCTTTACATTTTGCTTAAGAGCATGCTGATTTCCCAAAACTGTTTTTAATCCAAAGAATCTTTATCAGAAATCAAAATCCGTTTTAATCTAACTAAGTAATTACTGAGTAAACAACCCTGCAATTATTGATCAGGTTAACAAAGTTTATAACCGTTGTAACATTGCCAGATTAATAATGATCCATATTTATTAATTTTAATTTCCCAAAATAGCCGATGCATGCTAATATTATTTTATTTCTCTCGAAACTGCATAGCTTCTCAGAAATAACTCCTGGAACGGGAGACTACATCTCCCGACAAGCAATGCTTCACGCCAAATGTAAATATAAAAACACAGCATTTTTAAATAACCCCATACATTTTCAGAACTTTCACCAACTTCCGGCAATTATTGTGCCGCCACGAAATCCCTCCGACTTGAATCTCTGATTTCGTGCTTCCAAGTAGAATTTCAAGTAGAATTCGGAATTGCCTTACTTACATTCATTTCATTCATTCATTCATTCATTCATTCATTCACAAAGGCTTTGTGCATTTCAAACTTAAACTGGTGGAAATGGATTAGTTGCTAGCTTTCTGTGGAAGGAAATACAGCTTTCAAAAAGAACGAGGGGGATTTCTGCGAATGTAATTGATTTACCTTTTATGATCGAAGAGGAAATGGAGTGGAACTACACGGTACCTTGAGTGCTGCAACACAAAGTGTTAAGGCTGCCCAATTCCAGTAGAGGGCAATGTTTAATTGCTTTTGAATTTTTACGGTCCCTATAGGGAAAGCAAGCAGCAACATTTTCTATACTGTTGTTTTTTTTTATCTATTGCTCCAAAATAATTGTCGAGTCTGTTGCAGAGAGCAGGGATTTTTTTAAAAAGGTGTGAGGTGGTGAGTGACTAAAGAATAAGCTTTTACCATACTTTCTCTCTCACACATAGATATTCAGTGGTAGGATTCAAGTAATTTTAACAACCGGTTCTCTGCCCTAATGATTTCTTCCAACAACCAGTTTGCCAAACTGATCAGAAAGTTAACAACCGGTTCTCCTGAAGTGGTGCGAACTGGCTGAATCCGACCACTGGATATATTTATGTGCACAGTATATGTGTGACTGTGTACTAAAGAAACTAAATTACCCATATTTCATATTCTAATATTTTTAAGACAAATATGAAAGAACAGCAGAACTTAGTAGGGCCCCAGAACTTGCCCATGTATGCTTTCAATTAGTACTTGATACATTTGTGTAATGTATAAGAGTAATCCAGTAAATTCCATTATGTCACTGGAATTTACTGGACTACACTATACCCTAAGAAGCAGGAACAAAGTGGCATTTGGGGATAGGATCTGGAATGGCAGAAACAAAATTGGTGGAGCAACGAAATATGCCTTGTTACTATATTCCTTTGGATTGTAGCTAATTCCTGCTAATTTGATGGTTAAATTTGTACTGTTTTCTGCATTTTTAACTTTGTAAGCTGCCCAGTTGGTGGGTGGAGTGTTTTCTATCTACATTTAATAAATAAAAATAAAATGAAGTTCTTCAAGCTGTTTTGTCCCTTGCTGAATTTCTTGCAGTTGTAGTCCTGTGGCTTCCTCTGCTGATCCATTTCAGGTGCTGTTGGCCTCTTCTTTTTCTGTCCATCTTGCCCAGCGTTATCATAGTTTCCACAGAAACATGAGCCGGCATGATATATTCAGTGATGGGATTCAAATTTTTTTAACAACCGGTTCTGTGGGCGTGGCTTATTTGGGGGTGTGGCTGGCTGGTCATGTGACTGGGTGGGTGTGGCTGGCTGGTCATGTGACCAGGTAGGCGTGGCTGGTTGTCATGTGACTGGGTGGGTGTGGCTAGCTGGTCATGTGACCGGATGGCCATGGCTATGGACATAGAAACTACTCAGAGGGCTAAAATGTCATTTCTGACCAGTCCTCGCACTTTTGACCGGTCCTCGCACTTATGACCATCCTTCCATTAATGCCCATTGCAGCATTTTTAGCAACCATGTCACCCATTTCGCAACTGCTTCTCTTCACCACGGTTACAAGATAGGACGCAAAATGTAAAATGTGAGGACAGTCGTAGGTGTGAGGACCGGTCAAAAGTGTGAGGACAGGTCAAAAATAACTTTTTCAGCCCTCTGAATGAATGAATGAATATTTTAATTTGTATACCGCCCTTCTCCCGAAGGACTCAGGGCGGTGAACAGGCAAATAAAATACAGATACACACAATAGTTAAAAACATCCCTTAAAAAACTAATTTAAATTTGCCCAAATGTTAAAATAACATACTCCCGCTTAAAATTATAAAACTTTAAAAACCCATAAATTCAATTAAAATTTAGAGATAAAAATCAGGCTAGTCCAGCCATACGAAATAAATAAGTTTTAAGTTCACGGCGAAAGGTAATTGTCGAAGTCCGAGGGGAAGTTCGTTCCACAGGGTCGGAGCCCCCACAGAGAAGGCCCTCCCCCTGGGGGCCGCCAGTCGACACTGTTTGGCTGACGGCACCCTGAGGAGTCCCTCTCTGTGGGAACGTACCGGACGATGGGAGATAGAGGCTGGCAGTAGACGGTCCCGTAGATAGCCCGGTCCTAAGCCATGGAGCGCTTTAAAGGTGGTAACCAATACCTTGAAGCGCACCCGGAAAACAACAGGTAGCCAGTGCAGTCTGCGCAGGATAGGTGTTATGTGGGAGCTCCGAACCGCTCCCTCAATAACCCGCGCAGCCGCGTTCTGAACTAGCTGAAGTCTCCGGGTGCTCTTCAAGGGGAGCCCCATGTAGAGAGCATTGCAGTAGTCCAGGTGAGAGGTAACGAGAGCATGAGTGACTGTGCATAAGGCATCCCGGTCCAAGAAGGGACGCAACTGGCGGATCAGGCGAACCTGATAAAAAGCTCTCCTGGAGACGGTTGCCAAATGGTCTTCAAAGAACAACCGACCATCCAGGAGCACGCCCAAGTTGCGTACCTTCTCCATCGGGGCCAATGACTCACCCCCGACAGACAGCCGCATCTGCAGCTGACTGTACCGAGGTGCCGGCATCCACAGCCACTCCGTCTTGGAGGGATTAAGTTTGAGCCTGTTCCTCCCCATCCAGACCCGTACGGCTTCCAAACACCGGGACAGCACTTCGACAGCTTCACTGGGGTGGCCCGGGGTGGAAAAGTACAGCTGAGTATCATCAGCGTACAGTTGATATCTCACCCCGAAGCCATTGATGATCTCACCCAGTGGCTTCATGTAGATGTTGAACAGGAGGGGTGAGAGAATTGACCCCTGCGGCACCCCACACATGAGGCACCTTGGAGTCGATCTCTGCCCCCCTGTCAACACCGTCTGCGTCCGATCAGAGAGGTAGGAGGAGAACCACCGATAAACGGTGCCTCCCACTCCCAACCCCTCCAACCGGCGCAGCAGGATACCATGGTCGATGGTATCAAAAGCCGCTGAGAGGTCTAATAGGACCAGGGCAGAGGAGTAACCCCTATCCCTGGCCCTCCAGAGATCATCCACCAGTGCGACCAAAGCTGTCTCCGTACTGTATCCGGGCCGGAAGCCAGACTGGAACGGGTCTAGATAGAGTAGTAGAGTAGTCCCTATGCACAAAATGCTGCAAACAGGCATAAATAATGACCGGTCATAAGTGTGAGGACTGGTCAAAAGTGCGAGAACCTATCAGAAATCACTTTTTTCAGTCCTCTGGGTAGTCCCTATGTGCAAGGGACTACTCAGAGGGCTGAAAAAGTTATTTTTGACCTGTCCTTGCACTTTTGATCAGTCCTCGCACTTACAACTGTCCTCACATTTTATGTTTTGCACCCTATCTTGTAACCATAGTGAAGAGAAGCAGTTGTGAAATGAGTGACACGGCTAAGAATACTGCAACAGGCATAAATGTGAAGATGGTCATAAATGCAAGGTCTGTTCAAAGATGTCAGAACCTATCAGAAATCACTTTTTTCAGCCCTCTCAGTAGTCCCTATGCACATAGGGACTACCCAGAGGACTGAAAAAAGTGATTTCTGACAGGTTCTCACACTTTTGACCAGTCCTCACACTTATGACCAGTCATCATTTATGCCTGTTGCAGCATTTTTAATAACCATGTCACTCGTGTCACAACTGCGGTGCTTCATGTGGGCGTGGCCAGGTGGTCACGTAACATAGCTTCTTTGCCCTAATGACAGTTTGCTGCAATGTTCGTAAGTGTGAAAAACGGTCATAAGTCACTTTTTCAGTGCCATGCTTGTTATAATAATAATAATAATAATAATAATAATAATAATAATAATAATAATAATAATAATAATAATAATAATAATAATATTATTTTAATTTGTATACCGCCCTTCTCCCGAAGGACTCAGGGCGGTTTACAACCACAATAAAATACAAAAAACAACACATACAATGCTAAAAACAATCATTAAAAAACTTATTCAATTGGCCCCATTTAAAATACAATATCAACCCTGTAAAATTTATAAAATTTAAAACCCATAAAATCAATTTAAAAATTATAAAAATTCAAGCCAGTCCAGCAAGATGAAATAAATAAGTTTTAAGTTCGCGGCGAAAGGTCCGGAGGTCAGGTAATTGTCGAAGTCCAGGGGGAAGTTTGTTCCACAGGGTAGGAGCCCCCACAGAGAAGGCCCTCCCCCTGGGGGCCGCCAGTCGACATTGCTTGGCTGATGGCACCCTAAGGAGTCCCTCTCTGTGAGAACGCACAGGTCGCTGGGAGATAGAAGATGGCAGTAGACGGTCCCATAAATATCCCGGTCCTAAGCCATGGAGCGCTTTGAAGGTAGTCACCAATACCTTGAAGCGCACCCGGAAGACAACAGGCAGCCAGTGCAGTCTGCGCAGGATGGGTGTTACATGGGAGCTCCGAACTGCTCCCTCAATCACCCACGCAGCCGCATTAAACCAATTACCAGAACAAATCCATTCTCCCTCCCTCTTTCTCTCCATCTCTTTCTCCCCCTTTCTCTCTTTCTCTCCTTAATCTCTTTCTCCCTCCCTCTTTCTCTCCTTCATCTTTCTCTCCCCTTTCTCTCAATCTTTCTCTCCTTAATCTCTCTTTCTCCCTCCTTCCCTTTCTCTCCATCTTTCTCCCTTTTCTCTTCTTCATCTTTCTCCCCCTTCTATCCTTCATCTCTTTCTCTCCTTCATCTTTCTCTACATCTTTCTCTCCTTAATCTCTCCTTCTCCCTCCTTCTCTTTCTCTCCCCTTTCTCTCCTTCATCTTTCTTCCCCCCTTTCTCTCCATCACTCTTTCTCTCCTTCATTATTTTCTGCCCCCCTCTTTCTCTCCATCACTCTTTCTCCAGATGGGGAAGGGTAGCCTGGCGCTGCGTGGGTGGGAGGCGGCCACAGGACAGTCCTGCTGGGTGGGCAGCAGGCCGAGGCGATTGACACATGCTTCGCTGGCCACCCGATCCAAGCTCCTCACTGGCCGCGTTTTAATCGCTGGCTAGAGAGAGGCTTGGATGCAGGTGGACCGGGGAGGGAGGATTAGCAGGCCACCAGCCGCACGAGGTTTGAAGTGACAACTGGCAAAGCAAACACGGGGGAAGGGCTTCTTCCCCCCTCACAGAAGCCCCACAGCCAGCGCCCCTCGTCCCCATAGAAACACCTCCCGGTTTAAAGGCCCCTCTCTGCAGACTCACAGGCCCCGCCCTCCGCCTCTCATTCCCAAATCCCCCCTCCCCTCCCCAACAGTCCTGGTGGGGGGGAAATCACTCACCGGCCCCCTCCCCCTGCAGGCCCCTGGCGACTCCCTCGCCCCCCCCGGCGCGGTTGGCTTGGTTGGCTTTGGTTTTGAAATGAAGTTCCGAACAGGCAAGACGCAGGCGGAGCGAGGCCACGCCCCGTGACGTGTTTCTGGAAACCGGGAACACTGCAAAAAGCCACGTGACAGGGAGGGAGGGAGGGAGGCCGGGGCTACCATGGCACGTGGAGAGACGCCCCCCCCACCTACCCCACCCCCCTCAGTCAAGTAAGGATCACGTGAGCTCGGGAATTCTGCTTGCGATCGGTGCAGAAGAGGAGGAGCAAAGGAAGGGCCACATGGCCAGTGAGGCGCTTTAATCGCTGGCTAGAGAGATGCTTGCATGCAGGTAGGGTTTTGTCAGCGGCCGCGAGGCGCTTGGATTGGGTGCGCTCCAAGCCGAACCGTTTGTTAAATTGCCGCCTCTTGCCCCTCCCCTCCCCACCATTACTTACTGGTGTCGGGTGGGCAGGCAGGTACATGGATCTGCTGCCCACTTACCTGAAACCGGTAAGTAATGGTGGGGAGGGGAGGGGCAAGGGGCGGGATGAACCGGCAATTTAACAAACGGTTTGGCCGAACCACCTAGAACCAGCAGAATCCCACCACTGGATATATTCAAAGTCTGGTCATTTTGTTTTGCTTTCCTTGCATTTTTTTCATCCAATCTTGATTTCCCCTAATACTGAAGTGTTGGCTTTCTTCCTGTCTGTGGAACACAAAGCAACTTCTTCCAGCACAACAATTCAGATGAGTCCATCTTCTTCCTCTTTTCTTTGCATTGAAGACCTGTATACTGCACGAATCAAGAACGGGGCTGTGAAAATATTTACAGATCCCTCACATCCTGGACATAAACTGTTTCAACTCCTACCATCAAAACGATGCTGTAGAGCATTGCACACCAGAACAACTAGACACAAGAACAGTTTTTTCCCGAAGGCCATCACCCTGCTAAACAAATAATTCCCTCAACAATGTCAAACTATTTACTAAATCTACACTACTATTAATCTTCTCATCGTTTTCATCACCAATTTCTTTTCATTTATGACTGTATGACTGTAACTTTTTGTTGCTATCATTAAGGGTTAAATTGCAACCTATGCCCATCATTTGTGTTGTAAATGTTGTACCTTTGATGAAGGTATTTTTTTTTCTTTTTCTTTTCTTTTATGTACACTGAGAGCATATGCACCAAAACAAATTCCTTGTGTGTCCAATCACACTTGGCCAATAAAAATTCTATTCTATTCTATTTCCCTCCTGGGAATCCAGATTACATTTCACTATACACTTCTAGTCCTGCCTTTGGCACAGTGGTTTCGGGGTGAGATACCAGCAGTACGCTGATGACACCCAGCTGTACTTTTCCACCCCGGACCACCCCAATGAAGTTGTTGAAGTGCTGTCCCGGTGCTTGGAAGCCGTACGGGTCTGGATGGGGAGAAACAGGCTCAAGCTTAATCCCTCCAAGACGGAGTGGCTGTGGATGCCGGCACCCCGATTCAGTCAGCTGCAGCCGCGGCTGGCTGTTGGAGGCGAGTTATTGGCCCCAAAGGATAGGGTGCGCAACTTAGGTGTCCTCCTGGACGATCGGCTGTCGTTTGAAGATCATTTGACGGCCGTCTCCAGGGGGGCCTCCCACCAGGTCCGCCTGGTCCGGCAGTTGCGCCCCTTCCTTGATCGGGATGCCTTATGCACGGTCACTCATGCGCTCGTTACCTCTCGCTTGGATTACTGTAATGCTCTCTACATGGGGCTCCCCTTGAAGTGCACTCGGAGGCTTCAGTTAGTCCAGAATGCAGCTGCGCGGGTTATAGAGGGAGCTACACGTAGCTCCCATGTAACACCGATCCTGCACAGGCTGCACTGGCTGCCTGTGGCTTTCCGAGTGCGCTTTAAGGTGTTGGTTATGACCTTTAAAGCGCTCCATGGCTTAGGACCTGGGTACTTACGGGACCGCCTGCTGCTACCACACGCCTCCCACCGACCCGTACGCTCCCATAGAGAGGGACTTCTCAGGGTGCCGTCCGCCAAACAATGCCGGCTGGCGGCCCCCAGGGGAAGGGCCTTCTCTGTGGGGGCGCCCACACTCTGGAATGAGCTTCCCCCGGGTCTATGTCAAATACCTGACCTTCGGACATTTCGTCGCGAACTAAAAACACATCTCTTTATCTGCGCGGGGCTGGCTTAAATTAGTTTTAAGGGGAAATTTTATTAATTTTAATGGGGTTTTTTTAGTATGAAAATTTTTAACCTCAGGCTAATTTAAATAAGTTTTTTAAATGGTATTTTAATCTGTATATTGTATTGTTTTATTTTTGCCTGTACACCGCCCTGAGTCCTTCGGGAGAAGGGCGGTATAAAAATTAAATAAATAAATAAATAAAATAAAGCCAGTTAGGCGACTGTGGCATAGTGCCATTTCATGCCAATGGTAGACCACTTCCAAAATCATGCCAAGAAAATGGCAAGGACTAGTATAGGCAATTATCAGGAGTCAACACTGATTTTGAAGGCACATACACATATTTATTTATTTATTTATTTATTTATTTATTTATTTATTCGTATTTTTATACCGCCCTATCTCCCTAAGGACTCAGGGCGGTGTACAGCCATGTAAAAACACATAAATATACAAAGTAAAACATTCATCTAAAAAACTTATTATAAAGGCCAAATATTTAAAATAAACATATAAATAATAAAACCCAATTTAAAACCAAAATCTAAAATTTAGTCATTTAAAATTTAAAACCCTAGTCCAGTCCTGCGCAAATGAATAGATGTGTCTTAAGCTCGCGGCGGAAGGTCCGAAGGTCAGGAAGTTGACGAAGTTCTGGGGGAAGCTCGTTCCAGAAGGTGGGAGCCCCCACAGAAAAGGCCCTTCCCCTGGGCGTCGCCAGTCGGCACTGCCTGGCCGACGGCACCCTGAGGAGTCCCTCCCTGTGAGAGCGCACGGGTCGGTGGGAGGCATTCGGTGGCAGCAGACGGTCCCGTAAGTAACCCGGCCTATGCCATGGAGCGCTTTGAAGATCATTACCAGATCATACAAGTAGTTAATGTGCAGCATGTTGTGCATAGGTTATGAAATGCAGTAAGTTTTAAAAAATGACTTGAACACATGCAAAGGTCTTTTGATCATTCATTCCAGGATATATATTCTTTTTAACAAACAACTCTTAGAACCTGAAAATGTTGATAGAGGCAACGGGTGGCGCCGCTGCGCTAAATGGCGGACAATCTCAGTCCACCCGTTCTTTGTGATTCTGTGAGAGCTGTTTAGACAGCGTTAATCTTCTGTCAACAGCTCGTAAATCTCTGCCCTCGGGCAAAGAGGGGGAGATGAGCATTTGAACTGAAGTTGAGCCCCCAAGAAAAGCCCCAGAATGATTTCTGGTGGTTTGATGGGAACGCTCCTTCTATAGTTCAAAAAAAGCTCCAGAATCCAGAACGCCTCTGCAAAAGCAGAGCAAAACGCAGCGTCCATCTCCGTGACTGAAGAGGATTACTGATAAATTGTCAACACGGAAAGAATCGAAAGCAGGAGGGCTGGCATTCGTTTGTAAGATGATTTTAACTCCCTGACAGAGAAGTTATTTGAAGAGTGGAGATGAAGAAAGATGGCGTTTTGTGTTTTGAAAGTGAAAGCTAAGGAAATGCTGATTACAATTGCTGGCGTGGAACCTCTAAGAAGAAAATAACAAGATTTTTTTTTTCTAAATGGAATTCTTTTTTTAAAAAATCTATTTTTTTTTTATTATTATCTTTTTCTTACAGTGTTTAAGAAGAAAAATTTATTGGGTTTTTTTTTCTTTTTATTCCCCCCCCCCTTTTTTTTTTCTTCTTCTTGATATTACTTAGTTTAAAAATGGCTTTTAAGCAAAGAGATTTAACCACTTCTAAATTATTGGAAATATCTTCACTTCAGGTACGGAAATTGAGAGAGGATATTAAAGAAAGTCTAAGGAATTTTTTACAGGAGCTTATGGAGGCTCATCTTTCAGAAATAGATCAAAAATTTAATGAAATGGAGAAAGAAATACTGGATTTTAAAGATTTGGTGGAAGAGCAGAGTAAGGAGATGAAAAAATTAAAGGAATCAATTACTCCATTATTGTTATCTAGTACACAGACAGAAGAAAGACTGAATGAATTTAACCAAATTAATTTAGATTTGCAAAGGAAAATAGATGAAGTTCAAATTAATTTGAATTTAGAAAATAAAACAGATGATATTCAGGTTAAGGCTGATAAGGCAGAGGAAGAAAGGGTTATATTACAATATAAATTAATGGAATATGCTATAAGGGTAAGGGCTTAAGAGAATCTAAAGAGGAAAATTTGAAAGAGATTTTTATTCAGGCCTTTGCTCAGATAGAGGAATGGAACCAGAAGATTTTGAAGTTAATATTGAAAAATTTATCGTGTTAATTCCTGGTGGGCAAGGCAGAAGTGTTTACCGAGAGATGTGGTTATTTATTTTACAAATAAGAGGATTAGGTATGGAATTTTGCAAGCATTTTATAAAAATAAATTTCAAATATTAGGACAAGATATAATAATGATGAAGGAAATTCCTCCTAAAATGTTAAGAAAGAGAAAAGAATTTGCCTTTCTGGTGGATGAGCTTAAGAAACATCAGATATATTTTAGATGGGAGGTTCCAGCAGGTTTAACACTGAATTATAAAGGAAGAAAGTATTTTCTCAACACAATTTGTAAAGCACGAGATTTTTATACTAATGTATTAAAGATTGGGAATTCTTTGTTAACAGATGTTAAGTTGAATGGTGAATAGATGGTCGAAAATGTGTAAGATAGAAGAAGGGGAGGGAGAATGTTTAACTTTATTACATATGATTATGGTTAATTTTTGTAAATGATTTATTGTGGATATAAATGTGTAATTTTAGGGGTACTATATGATATATTAAAGGTATAAAGGAATAGGAAGATGGAATATTGTTTAATTTTGGAGGATAGATAGTAAAATTTAGGAATTTGGATTAAATATTATATTTAAGAGATGGATGTAATGTTAATTAGAATGTAATTGTTATAATAGATATATTTTGGATAAGTTATAGGTGTAATTTTAATAATGTTATTTGATATAAGTAAGGTAAAGTGAAGATTTTAATTACTACAATTGATACTTTGGATATTTGTAATATTATTTGTTGTATATATAAATGTTAAAGATGTGAAAAGATGGACTATTGCTTACCCTGAAGGTTGGACAGAAAAATTAAAGAAACTAAGTTGGAAATATGAACTATTTTTGAGAGACTGCTAAGGAAGAAAGACATTTTAGAAGAACCCTTGGTGAATATTGGAAGATGGAACGTTGTTTTGATATTGATTGATGAAGGTTGGATATTAAAACTATGTACTTTATTCAAGAATAAACACTAACTCAATCGGAAACTTCTGAGAACTCTAGGAGTGGAATGGTCTGATATATAATGGAGTGGAAGAAAAGTATCTTCTTTGTCTTTGGAAGGGGAGTGGAGGTTTTAAGGAATGACTATGGATTATGATTTGTCCTAGATTTTAATTTTGTTGTTAGTTTTATACCCTGTACTCGGTTCTCGGAAGTCCTGGGGGGTGGGGGGAGGAAGGGGAAGGGAGGGGGAGGGGGCAGAAAATGGATTGATAGTTAATGTACAAAGATGATTGAAGATGTATAATTAATGTAAGATCGGACCTGCCTGGTTACTACTTTAGAATGAAGGGAAAGAAGGAGTAGAAGAGAGAAGGAGGAAAGAGAAGAGGAGGAGGAGGAAAGGAAGGAAGAGGGGAAGAGGGAGAAGAAAGGAGTAGGGAGGAAAGAGGAGAGGATGTAGATAAGAGAGGGGGAGGATGGTTATGGAAAGTAGAAGAAGGTAGAGAAGGAGAGTAAAAGGAAAAGGAAGGGGGTGGTGACCGGGCAGACCCGATTAATTGTATATGAGGGTACATTAAATATGTTATTGGATATGTTATTGGATAAGAATGTCAAAATAAAACTTTTTTGGAAAAGAACCTGAAAATGTTTAAAAACTCTGCTTTCGTAGCTTTTTCCCTTCTCAAATGGCAACCGTAGATTAATGGCTACTGTAATGCTATTAAAAATCAAAGTAAATTCTACAAGCTCATTTAAGTATTCTCTTCAGGTAATTCATGTCTTGTTCCTTACAGTGGTGAAAAAGTGTGAAGTGGATTTCTGAGGACTCAAAAATTACTTTTTCTCAGTTGCTAGAAATCCAGGAAAAGAACCTCTCCAAAATTCAGGGCCTGAGATTTGGCAAATCACAAATCATAGCGCTTGAGTTGTCTGTGGCAAGAACACTCTGCTTCAGAATAGTTAGATTTATCTACATTATAGTCTAGATAAGCCAGTGAGAGTAATTTTGATGTGGCAGGATAGATATATGTTGAATAATGCAAACAAAGTTAAAATGTTTCCTTGATACGAAATTTAATAATGGCATATGAGCTTTTGTTAGAAAAAATGTTTCTTATCATCAAATAATTAAGAATGCTACCAGGTTTTTTTGGCAATTGTACAGCATGAAGCAAATAATGATGAAAATAACAATTTATGTAGTGGGAAGATTCCTGTTTACTTTTGTATTTAATGTCAGCAGTGCAGGACTGTCTCTACCATTAGCTAGAGTGGATAGAACCATCATGAGCAACACATCGTTATTTTTGTAAATAATTGTTTATCCCTTTTCTCTCTCTCTCACTCTCTCTTTCTCAAACCAGCAAGCATATCTAATACTCTTGTCTCCTATTTTCCCAAACAACAACCCTATGAAATGGGTTGGGCTGAGAAAAAGAGTGGCTGGCCCAAACTCACTCAATCAGCTTTTATGTATAAAGGAGATCTAGATCTAGTGTCCTGGTTTCTAGGCCAGCACCACTGTACCAAACTGGCTCAACAAATACTAAATACTGTCATGTGGCTCGAGTTCTCTTGATTCCATTTCAACACATCTTCATCAACCATTTGATTATTTTAGAAATATGCTTGTGTGCCATGTGATGAGGGTTGTTTTTGCCTCAATAAGATCAACGTGGTTGTCTTGTTAGATTGTAAATGTGCAACAAGGAAAAAGAGGTTAACTTGTTCTTCACCTGAGGGAGGAAAGCATCTTGGATTGACTCAAACTCAGTTCTAAGATCAGATAGTGAAGATGGAGGAGAATGAGAAGGTACCAGAAATAAATGAGAGAGAAGCCTGTTACTCCTAAGCCTCCCTAAATGAAACTGCCTTCTGAACATAAAATTGGAAATGGATGGAGCAACTGCAAGTTGTGTAAGGGAAAATGCCACATTCAACTAGTAACCCTGTATTTCAAATGCTCATTCAGAAATAAATTTGTTCCCACTGCTTTGGCTGCCATGCAGCACTGAGTTATTAATGATAAAAGAAAACAGGAATGTCCAACATTGCATATGCTGATTAATAAGGGATTTTTATGCCAACCATAGCAATTCCATTTTTTTTAACAGAAAAAATATTTTCTTATTAGGTAATATATAAGCTTATTTCATTGTTCCTTCATCAAGATGTCACACCACAGATGTATCAGATCAGATGATGCAACTAAAAAACCTTGGACACTCCATATTTTCTTGTACTTAAACTATGAAGCAGTACATGGAACAAGACTGAGAATGATCTGTTAAACCACTATACCAAATTTTCAAATGTGGTTCTTAGTACAAAGCCTAGGTCGTATTGTGCTATTTTATTTTAAAAGGAACAGAGTTAAAGGAAGACACAATTATGTGTACAATCATACAGAGAAAGTAGAAAAAGAGAAAGTTTTTTTGTCCCTTTCAAGTACTAGAACCATAAATTGGTTTAACTGAGTGGTGCAAGAATAAGAGTAAGCATAAATAATATGTTGGATTCATTTTTACAGAATATGATAATGTATTTCTCTAAGCAACACTCAAACTATCTATAGTGGCTTTGAAAACAATTTGGAATAGATTCACCTGGCACACAATGGAGCTGCCTAGTTATAATACAATCTAATATCATTTCTTCTCTCTTTGTGATGGCACAAAACAATGCTAGGGACTGTTCCTATAACTAACCCAATTAGATGGACTGCAAGCAACTGATTTACATGTTGTGCTAATTTACATATTGTGATTTACATGTGATACAACGATTTTAGCTTTGTATCCAAATTTTTATTTACTTGGCAAATTTTTACATAGTAGGAATTTCCAGTAATTTCATGAGAATGCCTCTTACTATTTTAGGACTGAGAGAATAATAGCAGCAGCGAAGGTTGACTTCTGACCAGAGGGAATGAATGGTTTATGCCCATTCGATATGTCAAAGATGCATCTCCGATCGCATTCAAAATAAATGATCTTATCACCATAAAATGGGTGGTAAAGTATTATAGATTTAGAAATGGTGTTGGGCAAACCTGCAATAAACAGGGGTGTGGGATGGCAACGTAAGACTTGAAATGGGGAATATGAGATGAGACTACCCCTGTAGAATCAACAAGGAATAGAGGTGTCAAGGCATTATGGGACCCCTCTAAACTGCAAATAGAGGAAGAGTGAAAAGTAATTTTATCACTGTTGAGTTAAAGTATTACCCACACGTCTTAGAGTTGGTAGGAAACAATGGCATCATAAAAATGGCTATCTTTGTTGCCAATATCTACCTTGAATCTGTTATATCCCTTTCAATTATCTGAGTACGGTAGTCCTTGACCTTTTTTCAGTTAGGACCTTTGCAGCATCCCCATGACCATGTGATGGTCAAAATTCAGATGCTTGGCAACTGGTTCATATTTATGACCATTACCGTGCCTCAGGGCCATGTGGTTTACCTTTTGCAACTTTCTGACAAGCAAAGTCAATGGGGAAGCCAGATTCACTTAACATCCATGTTACTTAACAATTGTGGCAAGAAATTAAAAGTGAAATGGAGTAAAGCTCCATTTTGCCTTAACAACAGATGTCTTGCTTAACAACAGAAATATTGGGCTCAGTTGTGGTTGTAAATGGAGGACTACCTGTATTGTCCATATTCATGGGTAAGCCACTCATTGTAAGAATGATAGGGTTAACGTATAGTAAACAGGGGATCTTCTCCTCAGCTTTGAAAGCTATTAGGCATATTTGGGCATAAATAGGAAAGTAATTAAGTTGACCCAGAATCACATGATTAACGTTATGGCATAATCTCAAATTAAAATAGTGAGGAAAATGTTTTTCTGAAAGTTCTGGTTTGGATAGGGGTTTGATACTTTGAACCTTGAATTGTAAGAGCTATTTTAAGAATTTTCAGAGCTTATAAAAGTTATACATATCTGAGTCATATACCATAATAGTTCCCAGTAGTTCTCATCTTGAAAGATACATTGACTTGCTCAACAAATATAAAAAAAGATAGGGTATCAGATTTCTTATACTAGCACTGAAAAAAATTGAAGGCTTTCCAATTTTCATCATTTGGTTATGTGCACCTATGGCTATTTTCTGGCTGCAAATCTTTATACACATCAACATAACATAATTTGCGGGGTGGGAACTTAACCGTTAAATATATAAATGTGATGTTAATTCCAGGGTAGAAATAACCCTACAAAAGAGGGGCCCAGAGCTTTCCCTGATTATGTACTTAATTAGGTCCTGTAAAGTCACTTAAATAAAACAGTAGATACAATTTTCTAGAGGGTTGTCTGTTTTTATTTTTTGCAGGAAAACAAACATAGTTTTGTGGCACCTTGAAATCTAAGGCACATATTTTTACTTTAATTGCTAATATAACGCTAGGCATCTGATGAGGCAGATTATGTGCATGAAAACATGTGCTGTAATCTTTGTAAATTTTCAGGTACACGAAATCTGATGTCTTTAATACCATAGCTCCATTCCTAAAAATACCTAACAGTAAATCCCACTAATCTAGCAGGTCTCCTTCGGGAGAAATATACATAAGATTACATTAGAACACATTTGTATGCGTTCTCCTTATCTTTTCAGTTTGATTCTAGGTGTTTTACAATTACAACTCCTAAATAATCTGGGGATTTTAATGTTTGATATTTGGCTTTTCTATCGAACAGGAAATTTAAGGAGTTTAAGTGATCTCAAACAGTACCACAGTAACAGTAATTGTCTATGGAGTTTACTTTATCAGATGCTTGAAGTCTTGCTTTAAATGTTCTTTCTATTCCGGAGAGGGAGTCCAAGATGCTGCCATCCTAAAGCACAATGGACTTCAAGTTGTCCAAATACTTGGATCGTTGCTAGAATAAATAAACAATAATCTGGAAACCCCACTTAAACTACTGATTATACTAGGGCGGAGATGACTCCATTTTTTATGGCCCTCTGACCAGGATAACTGAACATGGAAAGATTTTTGTCATCATTTCTACCATTTTCACTGGGATCTGTTGTTTAGGTTCAAAACTACAGTAGGCATAACTACAGGAGAATCTGCAGGGTTTGGTTAAAAAAATAAAATAAAAAATGAAGCCCCACCCTTTTTTTATGGATGAGTCACTTGGATCTTTCTGATACGCTTTATAGCCCCTCCCTCTTTGAAGCCTTCATGTCTTCCAACGCGAAGAGTGGTCCTTGACTGGTAGAAGGGACCAAGAAAAAAAAATGAAGTGGAGAAGAAAAGGGGGAAAGAAAATGCTATAAGATAAAGATGAAAGCCACAAGTATCGATCTGTTCTTCTTAGTGGTTCCAGAATCGCAGCCTTTCCTTTAATCAAAAGAGCATCCGTGAAGATTGGAAGTGTCATTTCTGTCAAGACCAAGGTGGCCTTGTGCTTTGGTGAAAGTTGTGTTTCCCCTTCCCTGTGGCAACACACACAAACAGATACACCCCTAACATTTATGTCCGAGTCCTTGACTGGATGCCCTTTCATCTGGGTTTAAGATGCCTTCATGATTGCAACCATCCTCAAGCTATTCCCAAAAAGAAAGCTTGAAAGGAAAATAAAAACCCTGTTCTCGCTGAACAAACACACCCCAAGGAAAAAAACTACTATTTCACACCATAAAAATGGGAGACTTCGGTAAATAGAAGCCAACAGCAGGGCCTGTATGTTGACCAAAATCTGGTTTAAGGTTTATAGGTCGAGGGGTTTGTCTGACGGCTGCATAAAAATGACAGACCTGGGTTTCTAAAGGAGGATAAGACCTTGCCCCCCCCTCCCCCCGCTCCTGGTTCCCTCTTTTCCTTTAAGTTTACGCTGGGAAAGTTAGAGACACATTTTCCAACTGAAGATGTGTGAAACCCAGCGCCAATTACGGCATGGCAGGCTGCTCCTAAAGCCCCAAGGAAAGGAGACATTCACATCAGTAACAAGCGAGGTTAACACAAAAATTATGTGGGTTGCAGACCCCTTGCTTTTCCTTCTCACCTTTCAGGGTGGGTAATCCTTAAATTCATTTAAAAATAGGAATCCAGATCCTGGTCTTATTTACAAAAGATTAATCCTTTCAAAAACTGGTCTCAGCCTCGATGTCAGCAGCCTCCAGTTAATAGAGTTTTGAGTGTCTGTGCTAATAAGAATAGTCGGGTTTTGTACTACCTAACTCAACTCAGACATTTATGGTGTAAAAAAATTAAACACACACTCACACATTTATCTATTGCTGTGAACATTTTTTTTCTGCAACTAAGAGTGCTCACTCATTAGTAATAGTTACTTAGTAAAGTGAGTGTAATTTCAGTTTCTTAGATTTACATGGCACAGTGCCCCAAAGGCTGTCAATATAGAATAAATTAATTTTAAAATTATTCAAAATTTGTGTGTTTTGAAATAATAGCATACCCATATGCACACATAAACACATATAAACACTTTTTGCTTAATTATCTAGTATTTAACTATTTCTTTTACAACATCAAGATGCTTTCAACAAAAAAAGATCATTTCAAGTATTCATAATAATTTTTAAAAATATTTTTACTGAATTTGTATTTTTTAAAACAATGCAGTCATAACAAGAATTAAAAGGACGAAAGCAGTAATAATGGGGTAAGTATTCAAATAAGCTATTGTACTGAAAGGTGACTTTCAACTGGAATAAAGGAATAAAGTGCTGTTTTTATGTTATTTCTTTCAAAAGCTCTGCATATATATGACAACAGTTGAAATGATTTAATTATGTTTAATTAATGTTTACCTATATAAATCTCAAGCATTTGAACAAGTTTGCTCTACTTAACAATAAATCTGGCTCCAGCTAAGCTAATCATGTTGTTATGTCTTTTTAAGTATGTAGATTAATAAGGGTAATAATATGCACAAGACAGTCTGGAAATAAACCAATTAACCAGATGAAAAAGCACTCAAAACTCCCATTAGCACAACAATTGTGTACAAATCAAAGTCTTTGAACATTTAAAAAAACATCCAAATGTTATGATAAATTAAATTGCTTTTTAAAGTATGCAGACAGGTACAGTGTTATGAAAAGTATAAGTAATCGTATAAAAGAAGAAAAGGGAAAAGAAAGAAGAATTATAATATGGATAGGTCAAATAGTTAGATAACTGGCCATCAATCAGGTAATCTGCTCTGAGGTTAACCTTTAGAATTTGTATTCATACCACATAATTATTTAATTAAACTCCCATCATACAATACAAAATTTGGAACAAAAAAGAATGCAGATGTTGCTCAAACCTGCTGCCAATTTGTAACATTATTGGGCACTTCTGAAATATATCAATAATTAAGCAAAAATCAGTAACTGAAGAAAAGCAAAAAGAGGTATGAATATATTTCTCTAGATATTTCATTTTATATTGTCTTTCCATCAAAATGTTAAAATTGGATTAGGATAAAGAAGATTAAATGAATTAAATATATTTTGAAATTCTATAGTGAATTCAGTCATGGTTTTTACATCAGTTTAAATTCAAAACCTTGTTTCAGATGAATTGTGTACTGATATCAATATAAAGAATCAATGAAATAAAAACATTTTCAGAATTTAACAAGAGTTAAATATCTTATGAAAACCCAAAGGCATAAAACCACAAAGCATAGAAAATATTGGGATATAACATTTTTTTTTACTTTTCTTTTCCTGATTAATTTTGTACGGTTGACGTTCCCTTTAGTTACAAATCCAAGCTTTTTAAAAAAAATAAATATAATAACCAGGAATTTTGAAGCATTTTGAAGAAATTTTAAGTACATTTTCCCTCTCACTAGCTGTTTTATAAAAGTGATATGTGCAATGTTTTCACACTGTAACAATCAGAAGGTGCACACTGCAGTAAACACCAAAAGCCAAAGAAACTGGTAGAGGATCTCTGGATGATGTTTTAACTATGGTAACAATCAATCCCTTCAATTTTAACTTCAAGTCAAAACTGAAAAAAGAGAATAAAGAGACCTGAAAATATTAACAAGAAATTCCTCCTTCCTTAATAACCCCAAAAAATCCCTATAGTAGGAAGTTATATCTCTTTAAAAATTCAACTTTTGGGGGAAACTGAAATTTTTAGTGTTTCCTTTCTCTCTTTATGCAGGAGGATTTTAATTTATTTTTTTCAGTCTTAAAATATAGAGTTGTTACTGAAATATACTTTCAAAAGGTGCTGCAAGGGCTAAAAAGATGAATAATTTAAATTTAGACAGGCTAGTAATGAAGGAAGCAATGTAGTTTTCCATGAACAGAATGGTCTTCTCACTATTCAAAAGATCAGTTAATAATAAACAGCTACTCTTAATGAAATACTGAAGGCAGGAAGGCAGGCAATAGCTAACGTCAGTTCAGTTAAAAGCTTTGCCATACTTTATTGTTTATTTGTTATATTCCAGTCCTCCCAACCTGTGTGCCTTCCCAAAATGTTGGAGACTACTACTACTATTATCCACAGCCACCACCCATTTCTTTGGTGTGATAATATTTTTAATTCATCATATTTTGAGTTCCCAAGGACGAAAGAGGTCCCTATTCCTGTTCCCCCCACCTATCAACTGCTAATGGACAGAAGTTGGTAGAGGGGAAGGTTAATAAAAGCAAAGAGATCTGAAAAACTTTCCTTCTGCAGAATAAGCTTTCTTATTTTTAGGGACATTAGAAAATGTAGAGAGGGGAGTTTGTGTGTGAATGAAAGAGAGAAACGAAACACAGCCTTAAGTCAGTTTAGTGATTTTTAAAGTGCATTTTAAAATATCCCTAAAAATAAGAGATATTATAGTAATATGCTAATACATAAATATGAGTACCTTCCTTGAGTTCAGTGAACTAATGCAAGTTCTTAAAATCTTTGGCCTTTATTTTCAGAGCATTACTGTAAAAGAGAACCTAGTCTCTCTCTCTCTCTCTCTCTCTCTCTTACTCTGTAATACTGCTGTTGAACAAAGCTACACAAGCAATTTCTTTGTGCATTCATTTTCTTTACTATTATTTTAGACTTATCTTAACTTTTTATTCCTGACGTATTAAGAGCTTCTGCTTTCTGAATCTCATCAACTGATTGGATGATGATAAGTCTATCAAATGAGTTAAATTATCACCTATTGTATAGCATAAATTTCTCATACATACATGAAACACATATGTATTTCAGCAGAATGGCCTTTTCCAGCCATTAACTTCCATAGATGGAGGGAGAGAGGGAAGGTGGGAAGGAAAGAACAAGCAGACACATGCACATAAATACATGTGCAGCTTTATTCCTGGACCTGTAGGAAGTTAGCACCCACCCCTCTCCTAGAAGAATGAAATATTTTAGAAAATATTAAAAAAGAAGAATATATTTCCCTGGATGAGAAATAGAGAAACATGTTTTAAGGACAAAGTAGCTCCCTGCAGCTTCCTGCCTCCCCCCATCTTTGTTAATGGGCCAGAGGCAGAAACTCATTCTCCCCACCTTTGTCAATGGACCATCATCTGCAATACAATAGTACCCATCTAGCAACAGAAACTTACCACATGGCACCTGGGAAGACAACAGCCAGCAAGGCTAGCTAAGATCCCCACCCCCTGGGGGTCTGACAACCAGTCAGGATACTCTTCCTGTGCCCCAGGAAGTTCAAAGCTCAGAGAAAGCATAAAACCAAGGCACGCTCAGTATCTAGCCCCTTTTTTCTGTTCAGGAAATCAAACTATGTGATCCTGTCTACCATTAAACCATCTTTCCAAGCAGTCTCCATGTTTCTAGTGACTTTTTCCCCACTTGGAACTGAACCCAGATGGACATTTCTTCCAACAGATCTTTGCATGGAGTTTTCTGACAACATTTGAAAGGGGTTGCCACTACCTTCTTCAAGCTTTTTTTTTTAACTTAGTTTTGGGATTCTCCAGAAGTGTCTCTTCCTCTCTATGTATTTGGAGATAAAATTGGAGGAAGTAATACTGTGTCTATCACTTAAAATGCAGTAAAGTGTAGGCTACATAAGGCCAATAATAATAATAACTGATCCATTTTTAAACTTAATGAAGCTTTGATTCTGGGCCACAAACCAGAGAAAACTTATTTAAATTCCAGGATTAGCTACTCTCAAGAGAACTTTGGAGGGTTTGGAAATTCTCTGGAGAATTTTGTTGGAAATATAGGAAGAATTAGAGCTGCACTAAATCCTTGGTTAGTTAATTGGATTGAGTGAACAATTGATTGACAACAGAACTCTATCTGGGTGATTTTGATTTTTGTTTCCTGCAAAGATGGGGACTATCCTTTTTAGAAGAGAGATAGGAAGGAGGGGCGACTAGCAAAAGCAGTGCCTTGGCTTCACAATGTGAACTGTGTCTCTATTTTATTTGCATTATGAAATTGCATCTGTACCTCAAAGGACAGTTCTATTGAAAGCAGCAATATTGTACCATCCAAGGGAAGACTGAGAAGATCATGAGTAATTGAGGGTTCATGATAACAAACAGTGATGTAGGAACCATAGTTATCTTTCCTTTTATTGTTCTTAACGTATGCCTTTAATTTATTTTGCCTTTTTGATGCTTTTTATAACATTGCTTACTCCCAAAAGGAAATATCATGGTAAATATCTATATAATATGAATTTGATTGTGAAAATTCCTCTTTTTTAAAACACATATTTATTTATTCTTTAATATCAAAAATAAAATACAAAACAAACAAAAAACCAGACAAACAAACATTCAACATTAAGAACAACAACAACAAAAAAAACAAGCATCAAGTACATATAACATTAAACATTTTTAAAAAATCATCCCCTTGAATGCTGGTGTCTATATAGTCAATTTTAAAATTCTATTATACACTATGACCATCAGTTGTGTTGTAAATATTAAATGTTATACCTTGATGGAGGTATCTTTTCTTTTATGTACACTGAGAGCATATGCACCAAGACAAATTCCTTGTGTGTCCAACAACACTTGGCCAATAAATTCCATTCTATTCTATTCTATTCTATTCTATAGTCAATTTTAAAATTCTGTTTTCGACAGTTGGCCTCCCCTCCCAGTGCTTAGTATATACAATCCTCACAGTAGTCACCATGTAAAGAAATAATGTTCCAAATAGTTTTTTGATTGGTTTTTCCATAATACCTATAAGAAAAGCTTCAGGTTTCATTAATATTAGTAATTCAAAATATTTTCTGCATTGTCAATATTATATTTATCAATATGACTTTGCATACTTACAAGAAGATAAAATGTACCTGGATTTCCCCCCACTCTTGTTGGAAGGATTATGGCAGGGGTGTCAAACTCACATTGTCACGGTGGCATCATGTGACATATCAGGACTTCCCCCCCAAACCAGGCATGGGCATGGCCAGCGCATGATGAATCCAGTCTGCGGGCCAGGAGTTTGACAGCGCTGGATTGTGGGAATTCCTTTGGACCTGGGAATACACACACACCCCTACCTTTTTTATTTCAGTTATTTAGGATGGAATCCTATCAATAGGTTTACTGAAATTAATGGTGCTTTCAAGAAAACAATTAAAGCTATATTAGACTAGTTCAACAGGACAATAACTTGGGGGGGGGGTGTTATTTGATTTATTAAGTCAATCGTCAATCTGCAAACACATTTCCTCTTGTTTAAGGTTTGATTTAATTTTTACAATTTATCTTCAATATAAAAATAATCTCCATGTCAAATTTAGTATGGCAATTTCAGCAGATCAATTAAAACCTGGTGTTCACAAGTGGGTTAGACTACTTCCGTCATCCCCACCTAGCATAACCAAACTCCCTAGCATTCAGTTGAAGGTATTATAAAGTTATATAGTTGAAATAATTCACTTTTATTACATTTTCTTCTATCTTAACTCCCCAAATTCCCTTTTTTGAACAATAGGGAATTCTGTTATAATACCATAACACCTCTTTTTAAAAAACCTGGCTTTCCATCCACAATTATTTTATGAATACAATTATACATTTCAGTTTTATAATTTATTATATTCCATCACTTTATTCCTTCTTTTTTTTTTTTTTTTTTTTATTCAAAAAGTTTTACAAAAATTTTTTTCCCCCTTTCCCCCCAAACCCTTTCCCTTCACAAACCCCCTCCCCCTCCCCCCCTGGCTTCCCGGAACAAACACAAGGTATAGTTAAAAATAAAACAAACATATGCTAAAAAAAAATTTTTTTCCCAAAACTATTATACCAATTCTCCCTCTCTAGCTCTGACTTCCTCCTTACATAACCAAATCCTTCAAAAAATTAACAATAAACAATAATAAAATATATAAATCAGTAGAACAAATTAATCCTAAAATATTTAAAACCAGCTAAAACGTAAAAATCCAATCCAATTCAGAGAATATCTCCTTATAGCTTCTATAACCATATAACCATATAATTCTTTCGGGACACAAATATTTTTGTCTATTAATATTTTAAAAACCTTGTTTCAAAAATAATACTATTGTCTCTTGCCATTTTTTGGTGCATTAATCTCTGTCTTTCCTTCGTTGCTCCTTTTAAAAGTCAATCACAATATTTCCTAGTAATTCCTTATGTCCAGAAATCCAAAAATTACTGCCGATATTCCATCAGTCCAAAAGAGAACTCTTGGGAAACATTAAGCTTGTGAGTCTTTTCCATTTGAGGACAATCTCCTGTAGCACAAATTCAGGCAGCTCATCCAAACTATTTAAAGAAAACTTCTTTAGATCACCTTGTTTCTTCACGATCAAATCTTCATATTTATCCACTTTTATTTGTATATCCTCCATTCCATTTTCCGAATAATTGCACTGGTTAATTTGCTCCAAACTCTCATCCAAAACGTCCCCATTTTTTATCAATTTGTATTTTGAATAATTAAATACATTCTTTCTGTGTAGTCCTGTATAACGTCCGAACCCATTCTTCTGAAAGAACCTCCATAACAAAATTCCTGCTGAGAATCCCCTTGTAACGTACTTAAACAGCGTAATATAATCCAACAGTCCACAGTCAAACACAATAAGATAAAATCTCCATTCAGTTTCGATTCAACAGCAAAGCTCCCTTTGATGTATCGCTCTGCTTTCAGTTTCTCTAAAACGAAACTGAAGGGGGGGAGGAAGTCAGAAAATCAAAAATACTTGCAAACCAATAATTGCTCCTCACATTTGTTCCGCCTGCTTTTCGTATCCACAAAAAAAATCAATTGCTAGCAGAAGTGGACATCTTCCTCTTTTCCTGCTTTTTCAGGAGCGCAGAGAATACTGGAGGTGGGGGAGGGGTAAATAAGGGGATTCACCGTTCAGGACTTTGTATTACAAAAACAAAGCCCTAGGGGAATCTACCCAATTCCTCCCCCTTGCTCTGTCTCTCTCTTTCAACCAGAGAGAGAAATGAAGCTGGGATCAGTTGTTAAATCCGGCTTTTACGGTATTCAATGCGGAGTGCCATAAATTGGCACCCAGCGAGAAAGATGGCGCCACCCGGAAGCCCCACTTTATTCCTTCTTTAATTTATATCACATAGAGCTTTTAAACCAGGGGTGCCCATCCAATAGCAATAGCAGCGGGTGGTTCGGAGAACTGGTAGCAAACATCCCTGCCCCCCCCCGCCCATGGCCAGCTGAGCTGCGCGATCATCTTTAATTTTAAATGCATTTTTTCTTTGGCCCAAAAAAATGCTTTTAAAAGTAAAAAAAAAGCCTCTGATGATCATGTGGCTCAGCTGGGATCATCAGAGGCTTTTAAAAACATTTTTTTACTCAGCTGGGATTGCCAGAGGAGCCTTTTAAAAGCATTTTTTCTACAACTTCTTTGGCCAAAGAGGTTGTGGAAAAAATGCTTTTAAAAGGCTCCTCTGGCGATCCCAGCTGAGTTGCCTGATCATCAGAGGCTTTCAAAAGCATTTTTATAACTTCTAAAAGTAAACCTCTAAAAGTAAACCTCTAAAAGTAAAAAAAAAGTTGGCCGTGCCCACCCAGTCACATTACCCCCCCACCAAGCCACGCCCACAGAACCAGTAAAAACAAATTTTACATTTCACCCCTGTTTTAAACTATAACTCTCAGAATTCCTAAGCAGAATAACTAAGGGCTATGTTCCTGTTAGCTGGGAACTATAGTCCATTTAGTGTTGCAATTATATATTTTACGTTCAAGACATTGTCTTAAAGGTGGGCACACTCTTTTAGATCAACCTTATGCCATCTAGATGCATATAGGAATTGAAGCATAACAGATTTAGAAGGCATGAGGAAAAGTCCTTGAAGATGCTAATGAGGTTATTTCACAAACTTCAGATGGAAAACAAGTTCTACTTCTTTTGGAATTGGTAGATTGTGTTCAGAATGAGACCAAGTGACAGATTACCAGCATACACACCTAAAGTCTTCTTCTCAGGCATTCACCCAAGCATATTCATGTCTGTTCTACTACACTTAAAGAAAAGTGGTTGGTGGCAGTTTCTCCCATTACCTGATGTCAGATAGAATAGAATAGAATAGAATAGAATAGAATTTTATTGGCCAAGTGTGATTGGACACACAAGGAATTTGTCTTGGTGCATATGCTCTCAGTGTACATAAAAGAAAAGATACGTTCATCAAGGTACAGATGAGAGTGGAAAGCAAGCCAGAGAACTTCACTAGTCACTGTCCTTAAATTGTCCTGTAATAAATTTATAAAATCAGGACCACTCACAAACCTTAGTACTGGAAAAGTTTACAATTTTGACTTTGGGACAATACAAATTATCCCATTATATTTTTCTGCACTCCTTATATTCAAGGAGTGCAAGAATACATGTTAATGCAGCTGCAAGAAAGAGCTTTCATTCTATTGTTCCTAAGACTTGCCCTGAGATCTCTATTGGTCTCAAAGTTGGCAGCCTTAAGATATGTGGACTTCAGTTTCCTGAATGAAAACTCTGGCCTAAGATGGAGGGTATCTGTGTTGGGAGGGCTGGGCTATAGTTATATAGTAAATTCTACCCTTTTAAATTAGACACATCTCTTGTACATTGCTTCTCGCTCAGTTCCTTTTCTACTTCCCTGATTATACTGAGTTAACCAGGGTACCAATAAGTATGCACATTCCTTCAGGTCCTAGCAGGGTTGTGGGTTTTTTGGCTACATATATACAGACATGAGTGCACATATGCATGCATATGAATTGGCCAGCTCATGCATTTACCACACTAAACTATGGTAGTTTGTGCTTGGTTTAATTGAGCCCACTGTAGTTCACCAAGAACTGAGTAAGCAAATCATTATTTAGACCAGTGTTTCTCAACCATGGTAGTTTTAAGATGTGTGAATTTCCACTTCCAGAATCCTGCATCCAGCTATGTTGGCTGGGGAATTCTGGAAACTGAAGTCCATATATCTTGAAATTACCAAGATTGAGAAACATTGATTTAGACTGATCTTTAAATCCATTCAAGACTGTTGTATCCAAAGTTTAGTGTAGTGAATTAGACTTGTAGAAATGGAACTTCCCCAACCTTCATTGCTTCATTGCACATTGCTGATAATCATGGGAGATTGCTGAATAAGGGAAGCTATAGGTAAGGGAAATGAGAATCACCCTTAATTAGACAGAGGCATTTTTTTTGGTAAACAGATCTTTTGTCATTGTTTATGGATTCCCTCTTTTCCCATTCCCTCTGCATTATAGCTTATCCCATTCAAGTTTTCTATCCCAGTTTGCAATTTCCTTGTACTAGGTCAGCAAAATTCATTTTCATCAATCAATTACGTACAGTATGACTCAATCTGGATCTAGTCCTTGGGCTAAAGCCACCCACATTCCATTTGCATAGAAATATCTGTAAGAGCTTAATCATTAGAAGCAAATAAGTAAATGGATGTGCTTGGGTAAATTTAACAAGGTGTGTAAAACCATAAACCGCTTGGTTATGCTAGAGGAAACTGCCAGGTGCTCCTCGTTAAAATTCCACCTCTGGATGGAAGTGACCTATTTTTAATAAGGTAGATACAGTTAATTCTTCTGTTTTCTAGTTTCTTTTGTCCATCCCAAATATTTCATTTGTGGCTTTCACACCAAATATCAATAAAATAGATCTATGCAGTTATTGCAAGTTTAAATTAGTAAAAATTAATAAAAATAAGGCTTTTTCATAAGACAAAATAGATGTTGAGAAGGTTTAGGAAAGGATTAAAGTGAAGAGTTGTTTTAACATGGTACAAGTTACTAGAAGAAGCCTGCAAAATAAGATGCTATAGAACGTGAAGAAAAAGTGTGATTAATAGCAAAGCTGAGAAATGGAGATATGGTTAAATTGAGAAGGCTATGTATTAACAAAATTTATACCAAATCTTAATTCTAGATGGTAAGGTAAATAAAATAAAGATGTGGATCTATTATGAACAGAGAATGCTTACTTAGAGCAAGAATAGAATATGAACGGATCAGAACAGAATAGAATACTTTATTTAGCCAAGTGACACAAAGAATTTATCTCCGGTACGAGAGCTCTCAAACTATAAAGTACTATAATCATAAGATACCAATAGCAGAAAGTAGTAGAAAAGATTAGGAGGATAGTAGAAATACACCCCTACTATGAAATAAAAAAAAATATGAAGTAAAAAAAAAGACAAAGATCTCATCTCACATCTTAATTTTTTGAGATGAAACTGTAATATTTTGCCTTGTAAAAATGAAGATTTAGATAGAAACAAACATTTTTGTGTTCTGCATACTAATACTGAAGTAATAATCTGACATCTAGATTTTTAAAAACCTAAGAAATATTTATATAAATAATAGAAGAGAAAGGCAGAGTTTCATATAATACCATAGTAATAGTTGAGTTCAGTGAAGAAACCTTTTTGGCAATCCAACGGGCAAGGTTAGCAGAAAATGAAAGCCATGAAATGAATTCTGAATGGATGCCATGTGGGAATAAGAACCTCATTGTTGCTACGGCAAGATAACCAGATATTCTTATAGGTAAAAATTCAACTCCTAGAATTCTTAGCAATGGAGTGCGAACTGAGGAGTTTCCTTCCAGATATCTGGAAGACATCCAGATTGGAGAGAAATGCTCTGGCATTTACCCAAATTTTGCAGGTGCTGGCCATATGGGAATAGCTGCAATGGTGAATAACATTGTGATTACTTATATTACAGATGGACAAACAATAAACAAGCAAGAAACTCCAGAAGTCATCATAGCATGTAAAAAATAAAAACTGATCAACCATTTAACTAATATGCTTCCTAATTCTTTTTTTTGGTATATGTTTTATACAAAAGAAAAGGCAGTTTTCCTTTAGCAACCAACATATTTGCGCACAACGTAGCAACCAACATATCTGCGCACATATTCCAATCGTGCTTTTTATAATTTTGTGAACAACAAACTTAATGACTCGAGATCTATCCCACCACTAAAAGAATCAAACGGCAAAGAAAATAATGATGAAACAGTTAAAGCAAACCTCTTTAACACATCCTTTGGCTCAGTCTTTGTTAACAGTAATGGCTCATACCCGTCATTCCTCAACCGTACCAACAACAACCTAACACATATAGATTTCACTGAAGAAAATGTTGAAAACGCTCTTCACAAACTGAAACCATCTCTATCTATAGGACCTGATGGACTACGTGCATACTTCCTAAAAAAGCTTTCCTCTAATATAGCTTAACCCCTAAGCGTAATCTTTGGAAAAGCCTTCATGACCAGTTCCCTTCCCAAACTTTGGTCACTAGCCACGGTCATCCCTGTCTTCAAAAAAGGAGACCCCAGCTTAGTTGAAAATTACAGACCTATCTCTCTATGCTGTGTCACCTGTAAAGTTACGGAATCTTTCATCAACCAATCCATTACCCTCCACCTAGAAACAAACAATCTACTCCCTAATAAACAATTTGTTTTCAGAAAAAAACTATCATGTAACTTACAACTTCTTCACTACAAAAACATATGGACTACAAATCTTGATCAAGGCAAAACAATAGATGCAAGTTACATTTTGACACATGACAAACTTCTCCTAAAACTAAAATCCTATGGCATCTCTGGACTCCTCCACAACTGGATAACAGTTTAACTCATAGAATGTGTTTAACTCATAGAATGTGTTTAACTCATATGTGTTTAACTCATAGAATCATCTATTGCAATATCCTTCCTGTTAAAGACTACTTCAGCTTCAATCACAACAATACAAGATACCTCATCTCAAGTTATTGTGTTCTCTTTGCTGATGATGTCAAACTATTTAATACCACTAACAATACTTCTACCCTTCAAGAAGACCTCGACTTAGTTTGCGATTGGTCTAAAACTTGGCAACTCCAAATCTCTACCAGCAAATGCTCAGTCTTACATATTGGAAAAAAGAATCCTATCAACAAGTACAAACTCGATGGTCATTATCTTACTGACGACCCTCACCCTGTCAAAGATCTTGGAGTTCTCATATCAAATGACCTTAATGCCAAAGCTCACTGCAACTACATAGCAAAAAAGGCTCTAAAAGAAGTAAACCTAATTTTACTCAACTTCTTTTCCAAAAACTCTACACTACTAACTAGAGCATACAAAACATTTGCCAGACCTATTCTTGAATACAGCTCGTCCGTCTGGAACCCATACCACATCTCTGACATAAAAACAATAGAATGCATCCAGAAATATTTTACTAGAAGAGTTCTTCGCTCCTCCGAAAACAACAAAATACCTTATACCACCAGGCTTGAAATCCTGAGATTAGAAAACTTACAACTCCGATAAAGATAAAGAATTGAGTGTAGAAGATCCTCAACAAATGGTGGAAAAGATGAACAAAATATTCAGAAATAGATGAGAAATCAGAAAGAGAGGTGGAGGAGGCAAATCAAAATAAGCTACAAGAAAACAAAAACAATGAAAAGACAATAACAATAAATACTAAGAATCGAATAGATAATTCCTTAAGAGCTTACAATAGCACAGAGGGGGAAAAAGACTTCCAAAAAATAATGAAAGGGTTATGGATGGGCATCTAAATGATGCAGCAGACAGAGATAAGGGGTAAGGCAAAGGGAACATTCAGTTTATGTAAAAATATTACAAAAAAATATAAAATTCCAAGAGAGAAATATAAAAATATCACCAAAAAGTCAACAAATGATGAAATTCTAAGAAAGGCTGAGAGATGACGGATAGAGACATAATATCTTGTAATACTGTGATTGTATTATAAACTAATACAAACAAATAGAAAGTATAAATTGGGGAAATAGTAACACGTATCTAGATATATAATAGAATTTATTAGAACCATAAACATACTAAGGTTAGGAGATGGAAGATTGTGATTCGGCATATTTAAATGTATTATTACCATATGATTAACTGTGCAAAAAATTTATTGGAATTTATAGCTTTTAAAGGCTACTAATTCAGGGGACTCAGAAATATAATTCTGGGACTGATTAAATTTTATTAATAAATGGTTCTATTGGTGTTTATAGAAAACTGAGATATTGGAAATATGATAGAATTTGAGTAATACTTAAAATATTAAAATATTGGTGACTTAACAGGGGTCAATAAACACATTGTATGGAAGAAATGTAATGGATGTTAAATATATTTTTGGTAGAAAGCAATAAAAATTATAAAAAGAGAATAGTACTGTTTAAAGATAAAGACGTGAATATCCAAGAACCCCAACAAGTGGGGAAAAAATAAGTACAAATTGGGAAAAAAGTATTATACATATTGATAGATAAAAGAATATATTATAATTATAATGAGGAAGTTGTTGTTAGAAGTTGGAAGATAAAAATTATTTATATGTAATTGTATCATTATTGTTAGCACTGTGTAAAAAACGTATTGACACAGTCATTACACTGTCCACAAAATATTTTATTTATTTATTTTATTTATTTTTATTTGTCACAACAGTATATATAAGCATAAGCATGAAAATAACTATATAATATATAAGCATATATATGAGCATAAGTATGTGATAACTATATTAATTGGATATAATGAAAAGAAACAATAGGACAGGAACGGTAGGCACGTTTGTGCTCTTATGCACGCCCCTTATGGTCCTCTTAGGAATGGGGTGTTGTCAATAGTAGAGAGTTTTTGGTTAAAGCTTTGGGGATTTTGAGAAGAGACCACAGAGTCAGGTAGTGTGTTCCAAGCACTAATAACTCTGTTACAGAAGTCATATTTTCTGCAATCAAGATTGAAACGGTTAACATTGAGTTTAAATCTATTGTTTGCTCTTGTATTATTATGATTGAAGCTGAAGTAGTCTTCAATAGGAAGGGCATTGAAATAGATGATTCTATGAGTTAAACACAGGTCCTGTCGAAGGTGACGGAGTTCTAAGTTTTCTAAATTCAAGATTTCAAGTCTGGTGGCATAAAGTATTTTGTTGTATTCAGAGGAGTGGAGAACTCTTCTTGTAAAATATTTCTGGACACGTTCAATTGTATTGATGTCTGAAATGTGCTATGGGTTCCAGACAGGCGAGCTGTATTCAAGAATTGGTCTAGCAAATGTTTTATAAGCTCTGGTTAGCAGTGTAGTGTTTCTGGAGAAGAAGCTACGTAAGATTAGGTTTACAACTCTTAAAGCCTTTTTTGCGATGTAGTTGCAGTGGGCTTTGGCACTTAGATCATTGGATATGAAAACTCCAAGGTCTTTAACAGGGTGGGAGTCATCTGTAAGGTAATGTCCGTCGAGTTTGTATTTAGTCTTTAGATTCTTTTTTCCAATGTGTAAGACAGAGCATTTGCTGGTTGAGATTTGGAGTTGCCAAGTTTCTGACCATTCTGACACAAAGTCAAGGTCTTTTTGAAGGGTAGCTGTATTGTTGGTAGTGTTAAATATTTTGACATCGTCAGTGAAGAGAACACAATTACTTTTAATATGGTCACAGAGATCATTAATGTATAATATAAAGAGTGTTGGTCCAAGAACACTCCCTTGGGGAACGCCACTATTGACAGGAACGGGATTTGATAAGGCACTGCCTATTTTGATTACTTGTCTGTTTGACAGGAACACTGTTTATTTTTATTTATTTATTTATTTATTTTGTCACAACAGTATATATAAGCATAAGCATGAAAGTAACTATATAATATATAAGCATATATATATAAGCATAAGTATGTAATAACTATATTAATTGGATATAATGAAAGAAAACAATAGAACAGGAACGGTAGGCACGTTTGTGCTCTTATGCACACCCCTTACAGACCTCTTAGGAATGGGGTGAGGTCAATAGTAGACAGTTTTTGGTTAAAGCTTTGGGGATTTTGAGAAGAGACCACAGAGTCAGGTAGTGTGTTCCAAGCATTAACAACTCTGTTACAGAAGTCATATTTTCTGCAATCAAGATTGAAGTGGTTAACATTAAGTTTAAATCTATTGTTTAAATCTTCAAATAGCTCAGTAGATATTTCCAAGCCTTCAAATCGCCTACTAAGATAAAGCCAAAGTCAAATAGGCTTCCAGGTGTTGTTTGCTTTCTCTTCTTTCATCACTTTCAGTCAAATTTCCCACATTGCAGTAATCTTCTTCCTGCACTAGATGGCTCCCTTGCTCCCAATTCCAGCATTCAACAGAGTGTAAAAGTCAAAACAGCTGATTGTCAGCCATTCAGGGGGGTTGAAAATAGTTTAGAAAAGCAATTTCTCCCAATAATCACTTTTTACAATATTGTTCATATTTTCCAGGCTTCTGCATTTTAAAACACCCTTTAAACATTTCTTTTGCATCTGAATCTTAATCTTTAGTCTTTCTCTTTAATGTTTAGTCTTTAATTCTTCTCCATAAACCCAATTGCCATTTTCTTACTATTTGGAGACTGTTTTTTAAATTTTTAACTTGAATTAAATCTTTGGGGTAAAAGTTGGAAGTTATCTCACCCAGTTTCACTTCTCTGTCCATGCACCGCTCAAGCACAAGTTCTTAGTGTCCCAGTTGTCCCAGCTTGTAACAGATCAAGATGGCTGTCGTCCCTGCTGCATTTGGGAGAGCTTTCTTTGAATCAATGAAGAAATTGCTGTTTCCTCATGATCAACGAAGCACCTCTCTTTTCTTCACAACCCCTCCAGTTACTGGCTGCATTTCATGGAGTCCAACCGAGCTCCCTAATTTCCAGCCATTAGTCCAATCAAGATCCCTAATTTCCAGCCATTCCCACCATGACGTCAACCAGAAGTCCTGCTTCCTAATTCTTGATGTTTTCTTTTCCCCTATCTCCTAATCTTCAATTCTCAATTTTCTACCTAACAATAATCTATACAATAAAGGACTTGCATATTTTTTGGGAATCAACACCTTTATTCTGAAAATTTGACTTCCCACACATTCCAGTGACTACTTAGCTACTAAAAGGATAGAGGGACCAATAAGGCTGGAGGTTTTCTACTATCTACCTTGGAATAATAGACCAAAGAGGAATTTCATTTGGAATAAAAGAATAGATGGTGGCAACCTACAGATTCTTCCCTTAATAGATAAGGGTGTTGAGAAAAACCTTAGAGCTCCTCACTTAAGGGAACCAAATGAGTCAACTCACCACATCCCTATGCAAGTAACATAACCCATTATAAGCTCCTTTCTTACTATCCTTCCATTTTGGTACTGCTGCCCCTTTGTCAACATTACTTGCTAGTCAAAAACATGCATAAATCAGAATGTTCTAACATTGAAAATTCTATCCTAATGCTACATTTAATTTGTATAATTTCATCATTGTGACATTTCAGTTGTGCATAAATTTAATTTACTTCCCTCTTTTTAAAGTGCTCTTAGTATTTTATATTGGACCAAAAACTTAGAAAACTGAAGGCAGCTGGAAAGTGAAACTGAGTAGAATATTTATTTTTTAAAGCTTCTGAAATTGACAAGGAACATAAAATTTAGAGAAAAGCTGGAGCTTCAGGAAGATTAAAAAATGGAGATGGTTAATGAAGTTTAACAAAGAGAATTTGTTTTGTAGAGGCAAGATTTGCTTTAAACAGCATAAATACCCTTGCTTGCTGCATGGGAAATTGGAGAATTAAATTAATATGAAGATGATGATGATGATGATGATGATTTTTGAGTCAATCTAAACTCCTTGTAATTACATAGATAAGCCCACGGGACAATGGGAGCATTAAAATTTTGGGCAATAATCAAAGGCAAGATGATGTAATGATTCAGTAACCAAAGACTGACTTCATTGTAAGCAAAAAAGAATAAAGAAAAATATCTCAATCAAGAATATCAACAAAGAGAGGAATAAAACAAGAAAATGAAAGTGAGCAAACTTTTTCACAAGAAATTTTGGAGCTATTGTAGAAAATCAGATTGTAGAAAATATTTGTGTGTCTTAGATTGGATGGTAGAAATCCAATCTAAGACACACAAATGTGATTACAGGAAGCTGGAAAGACTGTATTGTAGCCCTTTGCAAACAGGATTATAGAATGACAGAAACATTTATAGAGAGAGAATATATTCAGAAACTGACTCCACTGGAAAGTGAAGTATGAAAAGCAATAAATCAGTTGTCAAATAGGAAAGCACCAGCTGCAGATGAAATACCCTTTGAACTACTTAAAGCTGCAGAAGAGGCAGTTTTCAGGAAGGTTTTTAAAAAAGCATAAGGAGCATGAAATCAGTTAGCAAATATAGAATGGATAAAGGAGAAACAAGAGAATGCAAGGAAGATATTTATTTTAGCCTTATGTTTACTGCGGGGAGGGGTGGGGAAAAGGTTGTGCCTCAAATGAGAATATGGATTATATTAAGGCTAATATATGTGCAACAGCATCATATTTGTCTTTGGAGGAATTTTTACAGTGAATAAGAAGCTAATTTAAGAATGGTGTTTGAAGAAATAGAATGAATCAAAATAGAGGAGATAAAATAAGGATGCTCAATTTATAAAGCAAGTAGTACTATAAAATGGCAGGATTGAAAACAATATCACTGGGAACTAAATTGGATGCTGAAACATTAAAAGTTTAAAATACGTGGAAGATACCACTTTATTAGGCAAAATTAAAGAAGACTTAGTAAATTAATTATAAAACTAAAAAAATGGAAAGTGAACAATGTGGATCAGTACTGAGATGTCAAAGTCTTTATATTCAGTCAGCTTATAATTGACGGATAAAGTAGACTGTTTTCTTGGTCTCAGGTATAGATAGAGATGAGCAATGTGGTAGAAAGTAGAGATGAAATTAATTTGAAGGAGGAAGTCCATTTAAAATAAATGATAAGAACAATAAGAATATTTCAATGACAGCAAAAATCAGAATAATTAAATAATGGTCTTTTCTGTGATATGGTATGGCTATGAAAGCATAGAGAAAGAACAGGAGAAAGTAGTTAGATGTCTTTGAATTATGGATTTGGAAACATCAGCTAAGACGACCACTGACTACTAGAAAAACTAATCAATCTGTCCTGGACCAAATAAATGTTAACTACTCCCTTGAGGGATGATCAACAAGCAGAAATTCACCTATTTGAGGCATGAGATATGAGCAGATGATAGGCTAGAAAATGATTATGTTTGCCAAGATTCAGGAAGTGGAAGGTGAAGAAGTCAACAAATAGGCAGGATCAATTCAATTACAGAATTGACCTTGTAAGGGAGCAACCGTCAGGAGAACCAATCAATTGTTTTGCTTTTTTTAGATATGCAAAAATGTATAAATTGCCTTTCCTCAAAAGAGTCAAGGTGATTTACAACATGCAAAATTAAGACATCATTTGGCAGTTAATCTAAGGCAATAGTGGCAAGATAGGAATGAATTAAGAGATAATAAATTTTACACAGGTATATTTTTCTGCTGACTCAAGTATGAGTGGATAATTAAGCAGAGGGACAGATTCTAAAGCTATAATTGGTATGGACATGGCTTAAGCTCTAGTCATTATATTCAATATTGCCCTCCCTTCCCCCCCCCCCATACTTCTATTATCTTGCCAGAATGAAACATTCTGGGAAAAACTGCAAATTTGTGTGCTATTTTGTAAACCCTGAATTCATCTACTAAAGTAATTGCTCAATTAATTGCTCAATCAATATTATATATGCAAATTAGAGTTGTTGAGTGTGGATATACTTTGTGCTGGTTATGCATCTCCTCAAAACCTACCCTGAAGAAAATAATTTGCCAAATGACGCAATTGCAAATATTGTGAGATTTTTGTGTAGTCAAAAAATCTTTGATGACAATTCTTGTCTACTTCTAGATTCTCATTATTTTTTCCGTGGCCATGCATAGTGGCTGAGTTTGAAAATATGAATAAAGTGACCTTCAGCTCTTTAAAATCAAATGGAAGATAGCTAATATACATCAACATTGCATTAATTCTTGCCATAGTTAAATTTCTACATAACATCAGTCTATTGTGAACTTTTCTTTTCTTTTGGACTTATGCAAATTCTTACTCCAGAGAAAAAGATCTTTTAAAAACAAGAGTGGCTTCCAGATAGAGATTAAGGAAAATAAGATGCATAAACAAAATGCAGAGAGAAAATAAATAACAACATACGTAGACCTGTTTTGATGTGATGGGAAAAATTGTTTGAAAGAGTCATGCTTTGTAAAACTCAATTACTCTTTGATAACTCTTTATTCCTAATAAGATATGTAGGAAGATGATGTTGAAACCAGTATAATAAAAGTCCTTCTCCAAAATGGTGTGTTCAGAGGTAAAAGAGCTAAAATTTTCTACGTTGTTGCATTTTTTGGGGGGGAAGAATTTGTTATTCTTTTTTCTCCTTCAGAAGAATAGATGCACCCAGTCTAGCAGAGATATATATTTTCCTCATATTTATTTCCCCTAAACATAACCATTAAAATGTGCTGCCTAATTTATGTATTTAACTATCATGATTTAGCAATTAGTTCATCTCCAAGATCATGGGTCACACAAGATTAGATTTTACATCCTTGAAACTCTGATGAGGTAGGTCAGCTTAATGAGAGGAAAACTACTTTAAAATTGATAATACAGTACTTATTGATGACTTATGGCTATTGCACTCCCTGTTTAGGGGTTATATGACGGCAATGTCATGGAGCCAAGGGGGAAATTGATGCTGTCAAGGCAAGAATGGCTGTGTAAAAGTAATAGTGGAGTTTGTTGCTGGGGGACTTGGGGAGGTGAATTGTAGGTATCTTAAAATTGCTAAGTTTGAGAAACACTGCTTTAAATGATCAAAATGTGCAACTTCTTTGCTTCGAATGTAACGTCAGAAATAAGCTTAAATTACTTGCTTTGTAAATCATTCTCTTGCTGAACATTGCTGCAATTTGCTAGTAATAAATTTTTCTTTCTCTATTGCCAAATTTTTAAACTAACTGGCTTCTTTCCCATCAGAAAAATAGTTTGATACACTTCACTAAATACTGTATTCATGTCCTTTTTAAGTCCCTGTGTCTAAAGTTTCTCTGGGTCATGGATATATCTATTACTCTCCAGAGAGTGCTTAACTATTAAAGCACCATCTTCACTCATTATTAGTCCTTTGGTTGGGCTACTGGGAATTGTAGTTCTGGAACACCTGTTCATGAATTGTTGCTTGTACATTTTTTACACCTATTATATCTTCATAGATACAGTACAATGCTTTGACCAAAATCTTCATTTTATGTAGGGGAGAATAACCTTTACCAAAACTGCTGCAGGTACTATAAACCCATTCTTCTAGCCTCCTCAAATTAAACTCTTAACTATCAGTAGTATAGCTACTCAAAATCATTGGTAAAGTTTTGTTCTGTACTTTTAAAGAAAATATCATTTGTTATCATTATTATTTATATTACATTACAGCTTCAACATAAATAAACTTCAAACCCTCTGGGTCACCCATTGTGGTCCTCTGCCATTTAGAAATCTTGTAGTCCCACTCATCAAAAATTGTGTAATCCTATTTTAATCTTTTAATTTATATTACTTTACTTTTGCTTAATCCTCCAAATCAATGTTCAACAATAATACATTCAGCAAAACAATGAATTCGATAAACAAAATGTCAAAATGTTAATTAAAAAAACTAAATGTCACAAAAATAAAAAATAAAAATGTTGACTATGTTGTATTGTTTAAGGCCTTATATATCTTGCATGTATACAAAAGTATATATGTCACAATTTTAAAAGTATAATATTAGGTATGGAAACCCTTTATTAATTGGATATATACAATGCTTAATTAAGATTGGAGGTATAATAGCCTTTGAAAGACTACGTATAATAATTTTAACATGTTAATTTAATAAATAAGAGTAATTAAATACTTCGAGCATCCTTAATAACACATCCAGTATAGTTTGATCTTGTTCTCTTATTTCAATTGAAAAACCAATAAACGTTGGCCTTGACTTATTACCACAATTGAGCCCAAAATTTTTGTTGATAAGTGAGACATTTAAGTGAGTTTTGTCCATTTTACGACCTTTCTTGCTTCAGTTGCTAAGTGAAACACTTGTAACTTCAAATGGTCATTAAACAAACTGTTGTAAGTTGAGGACTACCTGTATGTTACCATCTTTATTCCTTTATTTACAGTATTCCTGTTTTATATACTTTATCAAATAGTTTGCACTGAGGTTGTAAATGTTTTAAACTTCAATTTAGTTGTATGAAAGCTTTATATAGTTCCATTATAAGTAACTTTTAATATATACATACATACATTCCAAACCTCCTTAACTTTTCAAATGTTCTTGTTTAAATTTAGATTCTTCTTTATTTATACTGCAAACCATAAACAATAAAAATTAATCCTCGATTTAACACTATTTGTTTAGTGACTGTTTGAAGTTACTAAAAAGTCACGGTCAAAAGTGACTTACGACTGTTTTTCACATTTACAACCGTTGTGGGATCCCCATGCTAACATGATCAAAATTGGGCCAGTTTGCAACTTCATATATTTATGACAGTTGCAGTATCCCTGAGTCAAGTGATGGCCTTTCTTCAAAGCCAATGTGGAAACCAAATTCATTTAATAACTATCGGTATGTTACTAATTTATCAACTTTAGTGATTCATTTAGCAACTGTGACAAGAAAGATTGTAAAATGGGACAAAACTCTACCATTTTACTTAACAACTGTCTTGCTTAGCAACATAAATTTTTGGCTCTCAATTGTGGTTGTAAGTCAAGGGCTACCAGTAATATAGATGAAAATATATACCTTAACCACTTAGGCCCAGTACCGGAGTAAAATGCACTTACCTTCGCTACTGGATTGGAGATGTCAGCGCGACACTTCTGCACATGTGCAGAGCCTCGCACAAGCTGGATAGATCCGGCCGGATTTCACCGCTGCCCAGTACTCTTCAATATATTCATAAACGACTTAGATGAGGGAATAGAAGGGGAATTTACCAAATTCGTAGTTGATACTAAGCTGGCAGGAATAGCTAACACCCTAAAAGCTCCCACAGAGAGGGCCTTCTCAGGGTGCCGTCCGCCAGACAATGTCGGCTGGCGGCCCCCAGAGGAAGATCCTTCTCTGTGGGGGCCCCCACTCTTTGGAACGAACTCCCCCCTGGTTTACATCAAATTTCTGACCTTCGGACTTTTCGCCGCGAACTGAAAACATATTTGTTTGTTCGTGCGGGGCTTTCTTAAATTGTTGAATTTTAAATTTTAAATTTTCTCTCTAGTTTTAATTGGGGTTTTTAGATTCATAATTCTTAATTATTTCGGCCATACTGTATAATAAGTTTTTTAATTGTATTTTAACTGTATATTGTTCTTTTTTATCCTGGCTGTACACCGCCCTGAGTCCTTCGGGAGAAGGGCGGTTTATAAATTCAATAAATAATAATAATAATAATAATAAAAGATGGATCAAGCTCCAGATGGATCTTGACAGACTTGAACACCGGGCCCTATCTAACAAAATGAAATTCAATATAGAGAAAAGTAAAGTCTTACATTTAAGCAAGAAAAACCAAAAGTACACATATAGGCTGGGTGAAACCAGACTTAATAATAGTAACTGTAAGAGGGGTCTTGGAGTCTTAGTGGACAACCAATTAAATGTGACCCAACAGTGTGCAGCAGCAGCCAAAAAAGCCAATGCAATCCTAAACTGTATTAACAGAGGGATACAATCAAGATTAACGGAGGTACTAATACCATTCTATAATGCCTTAGTAAGAACACACCTAGACTACTGCATCAAGTTTTGGTCACTCTATAATGCCTTAGTAAGACCACACCTAGAATACTGCATCAAGTTTTGGTCACCTCACTATATTGAGACTCTAGAAAAAGTGCAGAGAAGAGCAACTAGGATGATTAGGGGACTGGAGACTAAAACATATGAAGAATGGTTACAGGAACTGGACATGGCTAGTCTAGTAAAGAGAAGAACCAGTGAGACATGATAGCAATGTTCCAATATTTGAGGGGCTGCCACAGAGAGGAAGGGTCAAGCTATTTTCCAAGTCACCTGTAGGCCAGACAAGGAATAATGGATAGAAACTGATCAAGGAGAGATTCAACCTAGAAATAAGGAGAAATTTTCTGACAGTGAGAACAATCAACCAATGGAACAGCTTGACTTCAGAAGTTGTGGGGAGGCTTTCAAGAAGAGATTGAATTGCCATTTCTCAGAAATGGTGTAGGGTCTGTCAGCATTCCAGATAACCCCAACTTCAATTAAAAACTCCGAGACAAGCATTTTCTCAAAGTTCCATTAAATCAGTGGTGGGTTGCTACCGGTTCTGACCGGTTCTTAAGAACCGTTGGTAAAAATCTGGCCAAGTTTGCAGAACCGGTAACGATGACCAGTTGGCCATGCCCCCGAACCAGTTCCCTTGGCCGAAGAGGTTGTAAAAAAAAAGGTTTTAAAAGGCTACTTTGGTGATCCCAGCTGAATTGCCTTGTTAAGTTCGGGAAGTAACGAGGCTGGAGACCAGGGTAGTGACAACAGCTCTTTAATATAGGGTGAACCCAGCAGCAGGCTGGGGGAAAAACCTCTCCTTTTATACAGTCCTGCTGGAGGCTTCGTCCAATCAGCAACGTGCTGATTTCCCGCTCAAATATTTAAAGGTACAACTGTTAATACATAACACTCCTCCCCTCCCAGAAAACACTTGGTCTCTATTTACATATTTATTTACATGTTATTTTTCGACGTAGTCACGCAAATAACCTGGGCGTCTCCTAGTTCTTTCTGACCTGCGCGGTTCAGTTCTGGGTGGTGTTTTGAGCTGGTCGGAGGGGCTGTTTTCTCCTCCCAGCTCTTTCTCTGGGCCATCGGGCTCTGGATTATTGGCCGACTCTTTTTCTTGGCCATCCGGCCTTGGATTAATTTTTGAATTTTCCCTGCTGCTTCCCTCGGGGACCTGATGGCGTCGCTGGAACTCTGGGACCTCAGCTAAGTCTTGCGCCTCCCCCGGGTCATTGTCAGCTGTGGATTCAAAGTGGTATTGGTCATTACCTGTCTCTGTTGGTTTGGTTTGGTCAGTTATTCGTTTCCTTAACTGATCTATGTGGCGCCGCCACACTCGGTTGTCTGGTAGCTCTACCACGTACGATTTTGGGCCTGTTATCTTTGTTACTTGTCCGGCGACCCAACTCGGGCCGTCCCCATAGTTTCGGCCCACACCCGGTCGCCTATGCTCATTTCCTTGTCTTTTCTAGTTCCCCTTGTAACCCTCGGGTGTGTAATGGGGTTCAAGCGGTCAAGTGGGCACGGAGTTTCCGTCCCATTAGCAATTCGGCTGGGCTTTTCCAGTGGCTGTGCTTGGGGTTCTGTGCTGGACGGCTAGGAAAAAGTCTATTTTGTTTGCCAGTCACCTGGCTTGAGCCTGGACAATGCCTCCTTAGCGCTCGGGACGGAACGCTCTGCAAGGCCTTTCGACGCAGGGTGGAAAGGTGCAGAGAGGGCATGTCGGATGCCTTCCTCTGCCAGGTACTCTTCAAACTGGGCTGCCGTGAATTGGGGCCCATTGTCGGACACCAGAGTGTCCGCAACCCGTGAGTTCCCAATAGCTGGCGGAGGGTTGCGATTACTGCTTCGGCTGTGGTGGACTTCATAAGTATGATCTCTAACCATTTGGAAAATGCGTCCACCACCACTAGGAACGTTTGGCCGTGAAAGGGGCCAGCAAAATCAATGTGGATTCTTGACCAAGGCCCTTGGGGCTTTTCCCATTCTCTGACTGGGGCTGTTGGGGGTAGCGGTCTGGACTCTTGGCAAGCTTGGCATTTCCCTACCCTCTCAGCAATCTCTGCGTCCATGAGTGGCCACCATACATAGCTTCTAGCTAACCCCTTCATCCTTACGATGCCTGGGTGACCCTCGTGGAGGAGGTCCAATACCTTGCCCCTTAACTTAACAGGGATTATTACACGATCACCCCATAACAGGCACCCCCCTTGAGCCGAGAGCTCATCTCGTTTCTTAACAAATTCTTTGAACCGTTCGCCCGGCAGCGGCCACCCTCTCTGTACCCAACCGAGTACAGTCCTTAACACAATGTCGGTATGATGCCGAGCCACTTCCTTTGATGTGACTGGGCCAGAGTCCAACGAGTCAATAAGGAGGATGGGTGTCCCGGAGTGGGGTCTTGATCGCCCCTGGCAGTGGGCATCGGCTCAGCGTCTGCATGCCCCACTTCTTTTCCGGTCGATGCTGCAGCTTGTATGAGTGGCGGCTAGAAATATAGTCCATCGAGTCAAGCGTGGCGAAAGTGCCACAGGCGTTGGCCGGTCGCCGGCCAGTAATCCTAGTAACGGTCTGTGGTCAGTCACCATTTCAAAATTCCGCCCATAGACAAACTCATGGGATTTTTTGACCCCTGATACAATGGCTAGTGCTTCTTTGTCTTATTGGCTGTAGTTCCTCTCTGGGAGGACATCGTTCTAGAGTAGAAGCTATAGGGGCTTCTGTGCCGTTTGAAGTCTATGGCTGAGTACAGCCCCCACCCCATAAGGGGATGCATCGCAAACCAGCACTAGGGGTAGTGAGTCGTGATATTGGATGAGCAGGCTATCACTTGAGAGCAGGTTCTTTACTGCTTCAAAAGCCCTATTTTCTGACTTTCCCCAAGACCAAACAGTATTTTTCCCTAAGAGCCTATGCAGCGGTTCCAAGAACGGTTGCTTTGTTCTTTAAAAAGACCGTAAAATTAACCAATCCCAGGAATGCCTGCAGCTCTGCTTTGTTTTTGGGCGCTGGAGCCTTCCTAATTGCCTTAACCTTGCTCTCAGTAGGGTGAATTCCTTTCTTGTCTATCCGTAGCCCAAGAAATCGACCGATTCGACCCCTATCTGACATTTATTTGTCTTGACTTTTAATCCGGCTGTCCGGAAAATGCTCAAGACCTTTCTTAACCGCTCCCCCAATTCCTCCATGTTTTCCCCTGAAATTAGGACATCATCGAAGTAGGGAACTACCCCTGGGAGCCCTTGCAGTAGTCGTTCCATCAGGTTTTGGAACAGCCCTGGTGCCACACTAACCCCAAATTGCAATCGGGTGCACTTGAATGCCCCCCTGTGCGCCACAATCGTTTGGGCTTCGGCTGTGCGGGCGTCTACTGGCAGTTGTTGGTAGGCTTGGGCCAAGTCTAACTTTGCAAAGACTTGCCCTTGCCCCAAAGAGTGCAATAAGTGTTGCACCACAGGAACCGGCAAGCGCTTTTCTGTAAGGCTTTGTTAAGCGTCGCCTTGTAGTCAGCGCAAATTCTAATTGACCCGTCCGATTTGATGGGGTGACGATTGGCGTCTCCACTTTGCGTGATCGACTGGCACCAAAATCCCTGATTTATGAGCTTGTCCAGCTCCTTATCGATTTTGGTTTTAGGGCAAAAGGGACTCTCCTCGCCTTAAGCCTAATGGGGCTACCTGGGGTCTAAGTTGAAGGAAATAGGGGTCCCTTGTACTTGCCCAGGCAGTCCTTGAAGACATCTTGAACTCGTTAAAGAGAATGTCTTTCAAATTGCAGTCACTTCTGTAGATGCCAGTCACTCCCATGCCCAGGGCACGAAACCAGTCTAGTCCCAACAGACTGGGCAGAGTTCCTTCGACGATCGTGATGGGCAGGGTCTTCTTGTGTGGCCGTACTCGACTCGGACGGAGGTGGTCCTCGAACAGGGATGCGATTCCCTGGTAGTCGTGGACTCGTAGTCGCTGTGCTTGCAGGTGGCGCTCGACGGACGGCAGCGACTTCGCCAAAGTGTCCCAGGACATGATGGTGATCGCTGATCCCGTGTCTACTTCAAGCCGGCACCGCACTCCCTCTATTTTGGCTTGGTGAAGATCTTCTTCTCCACTTTGGTTGAGGCGCGCCTATGACCACAGTTGTTTGGTTGGAATCGCGCCTTTTTGTTTGAGCCAATCGCGGTCGCCTTGCCGATTCCGCGCTCTGATTGGCCGATTTGAATTTTCGCGGGAAGGTTGGGCCGCTCGACAAACTTGAGCTAGGTGCCCTTTCTTCCCGCACCTCCGACATATCGCATCTTTAAATTTGCAGCGTTGGCGCTGGTGTTGACCCCGCAGCTTCCGCATTCATCTCGGTCCCCTTTATCGCGTTTTCCGGTGCGGCAGACCCTTCCTCGTCTTCACCGCCGGATTCGGTCTGAACCTCCTCCTGGTGCACCGGAGTTGCCTTCGCGCCGCCTTTGTGGACCGGCTTCTGCAGCGTCTCTGCCGCTGGGATGACATTTCATGTGCTCTGGCTTCGCCCAGAGCGTTGCCAGTGAGGTTGCTCTTTGCTAGCAGCCGCCGCCGCAAACGGATGTCTTTGACCTCGGATGAGTTGCTCGAGGAGCACCTCGTCTAGGTCACGGTATCCGCAGTCCTTGGGCGCTCTTCTTAGGGCGGCCATGTAGTCACCGGCGGACTCGCCTCCATCTGCCTTCGCTCTCCGAATTCAAACCGCTGCACGATTTGGACGGCGTTGGTGCGTGGTTTCTCAGTAAAGTCTGTAAAGTTGGCCACGACTCCGACTGCAACGGCGTTCGCTCTGCCAGGGCTTGCGCGATATCAATGACCTCCGGACCGCAGTGGCCTATGAATTAAGCCCTTTTCGGTTGTCTGGAACTCCGTGCAGTTCGTTGGCTTTAGAAAGCTTTCAAACGGGTCATATGTTCCCCATTTCTCCTTAGCCGGTTGAGCAGTGCGGGTGGAGTGTAACTGGCCATCTCGCCTTTTCTGCCCTGGATTTGCTGGGTTCGGGTCTATCGTGCTTCAGCTCGGTTCTGGTTCTCCTCAGCCTCGAGATCCCACCTTCGTCGCCAATGTTAAGTTCGGGAAGTAACGAGGCTGGAGACCAGGGTAGTGACAACAGCTCTTTAATATAGGGTGAACCCAGCAGCAGGCTGGGGGAAAAACCTCTCCTTTTATACAGTCCTGCTGGAGGCTTCGTCCAATCAGCAACGTGCTGATTTCCCGCTCAAATATTTAAAGGTACAACTGTTAATACATAACATGCCTGATCACCAGAACCTTTAAAAAACATATTTTCTACAAGCTCTTCAGCTGAAGAGCTTGTAGAAAAAATCCTTTTAAGAGGTTGCGATCATCTGGGCTGCATCAGGCAACTTCAGGTGGGATCGTCAGAGGAGCCTTTTAAAATCTTTTTTTCCTCTAGCGATCCCAGATGAGTTTCCTGATCATCACAGGCTTTTAAAATCACTTATTTACAACCTCTTACAACCACCCATGCCCACCCAATCGCCCCGTACCCCACTTACCTATAATTGCTGCTCCTTTCGGGCTTGCAAAGCCATGCTTTCCTTCGGCTTCTGCAATCAGTTGCCTCAGCTAGCAACTGAATCTGCCTGCCTGCCATCCATCTCATCGATAAGCAACTCAATCTGCCTGCCTCAATTGGGTAAGTAAACTATTAAAAAATAGTTAATTGTGTTTTTTTTAGGAGTTGGGTTCTTTAGAGAGCAATTAAAAGTTAAGGAAGTTTTAAATGTAGCTGCTTTTATCTAAAACAGGGGTCTCCAACCTTAGTAACTTTAAGGCTTGTGGACTTAAACTCCCAGAGTTCCTCAGCCAGCTTTCCTGGAGACCCCTGGAGACCCCTGATCTAAAAAATATAAATAAAATAAAAAAATAAAATATTTGTGCAGCTTTCTGAAAATTGGTGTGTTTCTGTAGTGTTTCACTCTAACTACACAAACACACAAAATCTCACAAAGCTGTATGTGGCATTTTGTGTATGTGTGTATGAGCCAGTTGTATTGTGTTATAAAGTGTGAAAGTTGGTTTTTGAGCCTTTTGTGGCTAGGGCCATTTTGGGTGAAGTGCAGCTGCTTTTACATTGTGTGTGTCAGTTGTGTTTTGTTGTGTTGTGTGTGTGTAAAGTGTGAAAGTTGATTTTTGAGCTTTTTGTGGCTGTGTGAGGTTCCTGCTTATTGCAGGGGCCATTTTAGGTGAAGTACAGCTGCTTTTACATTGTGTGTGAGTCAGTTGTGTTGTGTTGTGGGATGTAAAGTGTGAAAGTTGGTTTTTGGTACCTCTTATTGTTTTGTATACTTTATTATTTTTATTATTTATTGTTATTGGCCACGCCCACCCAGTCACTTGACTGCCAAGCCACTCTCACCCAGTCACATGACCACCAAACCACGGCCAGTGTCACATGATCATCAAGCCACGCCCACAAAACAAGCCACACACACCCGGAACCAGTAGTAAAAAAATTTAGAACCCACCCCTACATTTAATATGCTAATATGGCTTCCAAAGCTGACAGGGTCTCCTGCTTGGGGGGTGGGTTGAACTAGATGGCCTACAAGGTTCTTTCCAACTCTGTTAATCTTTTAAAAAGTCCTAAATAACTATTGATTTGTGGCTTGTTTATATATAAGGAAAATTTCTGAAATGAAGGGATAATAGCACTGCTCATGCCTATTTCTTTTCAAATGCTTATATGTTTTTTTTTAAATAATAAAATGATTTCCAGCAATTTATTTGGTTCAGATCTCTTTTGAACTCCCAATGGTAGGAAGTACAGATATTTGCCTTTAGGATTATGTAAGGTCACATTTCCAACAATCTTGAGAACTGTTATGTAGTCAAGATGATGATTGTATGAGCAGGAAGTTTTGAAGCTTCTTCCACCATCTCTGAGTATCTCAGAGGTGCAAGCCAGTTTGCCTTAGTAGTTGGAGCATCTGGCTGGAAACTGGGAGACAATGAATTATAGTTCCACTTTAGGCATAAAATAATCTGGCTGACCTTGGACCAGTCACTTTCTCTCATCCCTAGGAAGGAGGCAAACCATTTCTGATGAATTTTGCCAGAAAAACTGCAAGGAGTTGTACAAGCAGTGTCCGTGAATTGGACATAACTGCCTGAAAAAAAACCCCCAATATCTTTCAAATGGCATGGTATATAAATCTCCCCTAAATTGATAGCTGTACACTCTCTACTCACTTGGAGACCAAATGCTGGCAATAAGCAATGCCAGAGCCCAGAGTACACAGAATTAGACCTACAAAGTGGACAAAAATAACACCAAAAATGGCTGCAGTATTTTCTTAAGTGCTTCAGCCCTGCCCCCTTAACTCCTTCTGGTTATACAAATTGATTAGAAGAGCAGAAATGGGCATATCTCCAACACACGTGATTCAGAGCACCCATTTTGGGCATTCTTAGATCAGCACAGATTTCACCACTGAAATTCAGCAGCTGAAACACCAAGTTTATGTGGCACACATTTTCCATTGTTAGGAAAATGTAACACCTTAAATCCATCCTCCAAATTGGAATGTTACAATGCAGTTTTCAGAGCCTATGCATAAAAATGTGTAGATTCAGAGAAACATGTATTGGAGAAATTTGCTTGCAAATAATGAGGATGTGAGAGACAAATACAAATAGTCCTCAACTTACAACAGTGACCGTTCAAAGTTATAACTGCACTGACAAAAATGACTTATGACTGTTTTCCACACTTACAACCATAGCAGCATTCCCAAGGTCATGTGATGAAAATTCATATGCTTGGCAACTGATTCATATTTATGACGGTCGCAGTGTTCTGGGATCACGTGATCACCTTTTGCGATCTTTTAACAAGCCAAGTCAATAAGGAAATGAGATTCACTTAACAATAGTGTTACTAACTTAGCAACTGCAGTGATTCACTGAACAACTGTAGCATGAAATGGGGCTAAATTCACTTAACAAATGTCTCACTTAGCAACATAAATTTTGGGGTCAATTGTGGTCATAAGTCGAGGACTACCTATAAATGAAACGTTGAATATAAATTTTGGTGAATATGAAAACAAGCCTTCTCTCTAACTATTTTCTTAATAATAATTTATAGCATCTTACATTATTCCCTAGGCACTATTGTGGGAAGAAAAGCCTGTTCTCATTATAGATAGTCCTCGACTATGTGTATGACCACAAATGGGACTGGAACTATTGAAGCTAAGCAATTTAGCTATTAAATTACTCACATATAATTTTATTATCCCTTTTGCTTTAATGTTAAGTGAATTGAGAGGCAGTTTGATCTAGCAGTTAAGGCACCAAGCTTAAAATCGGGAGACTGTGAGTTCTAAAAACCAGGAGACTGCGAGTTCTAATTCTGCCCCAGCCCTGAAAGCCAGCTATGTGACTTTGGACCAATCACTCTCTCTCACCCCAGCCCACCTCACAGACTTGTTTTTGTAGAAAAAAATAGGAGGTAAAATAAATTATATGGTCATTAAATGAATTGGGATTCCTCCATTAACTTTGTTATCGGACGCTGACTAGAAATGTCAATCATGTGACTTTGGGCTACTGCAACCATCATAAATACATACTGACTGCTAAGCAACCAAATTGTGACTACATGTCTGCAGGCCCACTGTGGTGGTCATAAGTGCAAGGACCCATCGTAAGTCATTTTTTTCAGTGTATCATAACTTCAAATAGTTGCTGAATAAATGATTGTAAATTGGGGATTACGCATAATACATCAATACAGAAATAGTTGGATGATGATGCTATAAGACATTATAAATCACTAGTGAGGCCATGGTCCTTGATGCTTCAATAGAAAAAAATATGTGGATAACACAGCAATGGAAACCTATTTGTCAAATTCTACACTTTAACATAACTCAAGAAACAAATCTCAGAGTTTGAACCAACAAAATAATATGTCAGCATGAAATTGGATAGGGTTTGCCAGGAAAGAAAGGCACTTCCAGGTTGCCTGGACTTGTCAGCCAAACTAAATCATAGCACTAAGTTCTGGAGAAAAAAATAAAAAGGGGGGGGGATCAAAAATTGCTGGTAGCATCTTCATCTCTCCAAAGACTGAGCAACACAAATGTCTACATTTGTGGGTGTTTGCACACAGAGTCATCTATCTTCAGAGAGGGAGCAGGAGGAGAGAAGCGAAAGAGAAGATAAGGATGGAAGAATGTAGCAGATCCATGTTGAATGAAAAAAACACAGACATTTGAGCATATCCACATACATTTGAGGATTGGCCCTTAGATAAGAGGGAGCACTGACCCTATTTTTAAATAAAGGCTTAGTGCTCCTCAGAAAAGGCATAAGCCTTTATTTATAGTTGGAACACACCAGATGGATATTACTTTGGCAACTGCTACCCTGCCTTTCCCCTAGCCCAAACTCAAATGATCATGGAGTGCAGTGCCTGCCAACCACAGGGGAGGGAGGGTGCCCACAGCAGCCTAAAATGTCAGTAAGAGTTTGGCAGATCCTGTCGGTGGTGTCACAAACTGTATCTTCAATGAAGTGTCCTTAATTACTTCCAAAATTGTGTTGGAAAAAGAGGAAACACTCTAAGGCTGGAGCAACTAAGGACAAATTTAAGCTGTCTCCCCCATGGGTTGGGGATGATAGTATCATGAGGACATACCATTTAAAGTGATTAAATAGACATTTATAACTGGAAGGAAATTACTTTTTTAGGTCTGTGAGCTACTAGTTTAGAACCACTTTACAATTGAATGACAAATATTCCAAGTTTGTAGCATCATACAGACAGCCTTATTTCAACCCTTTTCTTTTTGGAAGTTAATCAGTGAACGTTAATATCCCTCTTGTCTTTTTCAGGAACCAATATAATTTAATTTTAGAATTGAAAAGCTAATTTTAAATCCATCGTGTGAACTTTATAGATATATGTTAACAGATGAGCCATTGCTATATAATAGAGCTTTTTCCTGCTGAGTTATGTTCAGTGTTGGATTTTCTCCTGGACTCCTTTAATTAAATTAAACTAAATTAAATTAAATTAAATTAAAGAGAGGGGGAGATAGATAGATCAATGTCATGGAGAGATGGCTTCAGACAATCTGCCAATTCATACACAGTTGCACTCATATACTAGATTGGGATGATTCTGTAACATTGGTAGGTTTTTTCCTCTATAATGGTTACTAAGACTTTCCATTTCCTGCAGGTCCTATTAATTTTTCAATTATCTATCAGTTTCTTAATTTAAAAAAAAATCTCTGTTACAGGCATCAAAGGGTTTATGAGAGCTGAGTAAACCTTTAGAATGAAAAGGGGTTTGATTTCTATATTTTGGTGGTTCCCCAAACAAATTGACTTATATCCATTATCAGCAGTTATGGAGCTCACATTAATACCAAACATCTGCCAAACATGTGTGCAGAATTCTGTGCTGGTACAAGGATATTGTCTGCAAAACATATTTTGCAGCAAGAATTATCTTGCTTTGAATTAATCATTTTTTTGCCTACTTAGGCGTGGGGAATGTTTCAGAAGGGGATTATTTTAGCTGTACAACCAAATGAAACTATGTTGGTATCATAACTAAAATTAACTCTCCATGAACATCTTCCTATATACAAGAAGAAGCAAGCCTTTTTTATTCCTAGTGGCTTACTCTGTCTCTTGGTTCTAGACATATGAGCCAAAAGAAGAAAAAGAATTTAATTTGTGGCTAGTTAATATAATAGATAATACAGAGGATAGATTAAAAAGTGAGAAAATCCAAAATTCAGCTGCAGGTGTCAACCAGAAGGTTCATATTTGCTAATATAAAGCTTCATCTAATTATTAACGTTAGATTTTTTTCCATTACAAATCAATCCAGCGATGCTTATTATTTTATTCTTTCCAAACAATGGAATGTTGCAAAGCAAAGAACTTGGAACTCCATCCGTTTCTCTCTCCATAGGCAAGATAACACCCCAAAACCAGAACAGAATGGAACTCAATTGGATATTGGAGGACAAGCTGGCAAAAGGAAAACTGAATTTGCCAGGGATTGAATTGAACCAGAGGCTCCAGAGAAAATTTTTCCAGAAAACATAATTTCCAAAGCATCCCATTCTGAGCCTTCCTTTTTCCAAGTGGTGAGGTCTAGATCAGAGTATATACAACTGGCTTTATGGTACCCAGAGCATATATTTTCCAGAATTTTCCAGAAAACATAATTTCCAAAGCATCCCATTCTGAGCCTTCCTTTTTCCAAGTGGTGAGGTCTAGATCAGAATATATACAACTGGCTTTATGGTACCCAGAGCATATATACAGCAAGAGGGAGACGATGACAGGAATGTAACACAAGAGAAGCAAAAACACGCACTGAACCTACTGACAGGCATACCCCATGATTACATTCCTGGGGAATGTGCGCACACATGTACACAAAAATGCCCAGACACACACACACAGGTAACACATTACTTTATTATATAGAGGAAAGTAGAGCTAGCTCTGGTAACTACTAAGAGGTGAGAAATAATTTGAAAAACTATCCTGTGAGTCTTTCCCTACTTTTTTGCAAGTTCTTATTTGCTTTTGAATATTCAAAGTTACAACAGCAGTAAAAAAAAAAGTGACATGACTATTTTTCACACTTATGATCATTGCAACACTCCCATGGTCACGTGATCAAAATTCACACGCTTGGCAACCCACTCATATTTATGACAATTGCAATGTCCTGAGGTCATGGGATAACCTTTTGCAACTGACAAGCAAGTTCAATTGGGAAGCCAGATTCAGTTAACAATAGTGTTACTGACTTAGCAACTGCAGTTATTTGCTTAACAACTGTGGCAAGTAAAATGGGGCAAAACTCACTTAACAAATGCCTCATTTAGCAACATAAATTTTGAGCTCAATTGTGGTTGTAAGTTGAGGACTACTTGTATTTATAAATTACACAAAAATCAAAGACAGTCAAAACTGTAAAGAAAACACCAGCTGGGCTCTGTGGATTAAAGATATAGATGCAAAATGTTGGCACTACCCATGGTACATTTAGAAATTAGTCATTTAAAAGGAAAGCAATAATTTCCTGATCATGAGGGAAATCAAACTTCATATAACAATGACTATAGTTGCAAATTTTAATTCCCATTATATACAGAGTAGACATATTAATAGAACATGGAATATGGGTTCAATTTTTGTATTTGAACACGTTTGTATGGGAGATTGAAATATCTTCCAGTTGTTGTCCTGATGGAACAGTTTGGTTCAGAAAAAAAAAGTTGACAGGATGACAGAGAAAGAGGGGGAAAGAAAGAGAGAGAGGGAGAGGGAAAGAGAAAGAGGGGAAGAGAAAGAGAGAATGAGTTGGAGACAGAGAAAGAGAGGGGGGAGAGAAAGAGGATGAGAGAGAAAGAGAGGGGGGAGAGGTGGAAGAGAAAGAGAGAATGAGGCAGAAAGAGGAGGGAGAGAGAGAGAGAAAGAGAATGAGAGAGAGAGAGAGAGAGAGAGGAGAGAGAGGGAGAAAGAAAGAGAGAGAGAGAGACAGGAAGACAGAGAGAAAGAGGGGAGAGAGAAGAGATGACAGAATGAGTGAGAGAGAGAAAGGGGGAGAAAGATAATGAGAGAGAAGAGAGGGAGAAGGGGAAAAGAGAGAGAGAGATGACAGAATGAGTGGGAGAGAGAGAAAGAGGGGAGAGAGAGAAAGAGACTGAGAGAGAGGGAGAGGGAGAGAAAGAGAGAGAGAGAAAGAGAGGGGGGAGAGAAAGAGAGGGAGGGAGACAGAATGAGAGAATGAGTGGGAGAGAGAGGGGAGGGGTGGAGAAAGAGAAAAAGAGAGAGGAGGGACAGTGCCTGAAGGACCCCATCCTGTCACTGGGAGTCCAGGCGCTTTAGCAAGTGGCGCACTGGATTTGTATTAGTGGTCCCCAGGATTTAAAATTATGGACTTGGTGGTCCCTGAGGTCCAAAAGGTTGGGGACCCCTGCTTTAAAAACTGTCAGGGAGAGTCCAGGAAAATGTGATATTTTGGCCCTGAGTTTCTGCAGTGGCAGTATCACAGCCAATAAATTTAATCCAAGGCACAATTGCTGCAAATTTTATTAAAAGGTATTAGGGACTGGAAATAGGAGAATTTACTGGAATGTTCCAATATAATAATGTATGCTTGAATTTCTGTCTCTACTTAGTCTCTTTAAAAAACAGATAGAGCTGAGAATGCAGTAATTTCCTATGATCATAAAAGAAATAACTAATGCTTTCTTCCTGGGGTAAGCATAATAGATTTATTTGACAGATAGCGAAGTCAACAGCTGTACAGGTAACCAAGAAATATTTTTTTCTACACAATACATTAGGCTAAGGAAATGGGTGACAGAGAGACTAAGGGGAATATTGTTTCTATAGACGTTTGGCCAGGAAATTTTAATTATGTGATGTTAGGGAATAAAAATAATTTTCTTCTAAACATAAGATAAAATATTAATGCCATAGCTGTTTAATATTGTTAGCCAGATTTTTTTTAAAAATATGTTAATTAAAAGATTCATTCAACTCAAGATTGAGCAAATCATACAATGATTTGTATAGAACCAACTTCTCTTTCTGTTGACATATGTAGGAATACTAGCTCTACCAGTCAAAAGATATTGTACAATTTTCTTTCAGCTTAATATATTTTTCTAATACAATAGAGAACTGAACAGCCACTAATGGAGCATAATGGTGCTTCTATAACCCTTTATGAAAAAGATAGGACCTGGTAAAAAAAAAATCCTCTACTAAAAACACTGGGACTTATATGCTTCTGTATTTCATGCAGGAGTTCAGATGGTGATCTTCATTCTTAAGTAGTCTTCTAATATCTTCATCATTACCATCACCATGATCTGAGTCATGACATCAATCTCTGGTTTTAGTAAGTATGGTATTTAGCCTATAAGCAAACCCTTGATACTACTATCATTATTAACTAGAACAAAAAAATAAGGCGGATACAGGCTCAGAGCCTGTAGAGATTCTCAGTCATCCAGATCATGGTTGTCTCAGAGCAACTGTTTTCTTAAATACATTTAAGAAATAAAAATTTCTTTCTCACTCTTCCTAGCTTGCAGTTAAATATTCTAGCTAGCACCTTGGCCAATTCAAAAACTGAAACTGGAAAAGTTGAAGGATTATTTCAGTAAATTAAGATTAAATTAAGTATTGCATTAAGACAAGTAATGCAATAAGTAAATACCCACTGGTTTGGTACCCCTCTGTATTTCACAACCTGCTTCATCCCCTTAAGGTAAGCTTCGGCAAAAGTGTTATAAAACTCAGAATAAACACAAATACCGTGTTCTAATTGGCTGTTGTGACATCACATGTTTAACCAGATAGTAAGCTGCATATGCAACAAGGTGGGTGACTGTTCCTCTTTCTTACCCGGGTTCTGTGACTGTTTCTCCTTTCATTTTTGACGGTAGAAGTTCATTTTATTTTCTCACTTTCATTACCACCAATACCTTTCGCAAGGATCTGAAACTCTGGCACATCATAATCCAGACCCCACCCCAAAAAAATTTTTATATAGTTTGCTTTAATTATAGTATTTACAGTATTACAATGATTTTCGCTTTCAAGTTCCTTTTATGGCGGAGGTACTTGTATTAAATCATCCTATAATTTGTATCAAATATATACCATCTGAATTGTACTAAGTCTGGTGCATTTTACAAGCCTTTTCAGTATAAATATTTAAACCACTACAACTTCATAAAATTAATTTCTATTCTTTTATAAATAAAATCTCAAGGCTTGGAGGAAATCACACTCTGCCTCCTTCCCACATCCCTTCCTCAAATAATTTGTCCATTCTCTAGTTTTCTGAAAAAGATAGCAATTCCATACCTTCTCCTCTCTGCCTACCCATGAACTTGGTCCTGATATTTAAAGGCTGCTTTCTGCTTGTTTTAAAGGTTGCTATATTGAAAATGATTAGATTTCAGAAAGGTAGAGTGAATTTGGTGGAATTCCAATATATGCATAGGTGGAAAGGGACTTCAAGGATACGTTCATCTGGATATAGAATATTGATAATTGAATTCAATCAGACTTATTCTAAATTAAATGAACATGACTGAAGCTGCCTACTTTATTGACAAAACGCTGAAACAAATGGTGGAGGGGATGAAAAAAAAAGCACACCTTGTGAATAGAATAATGGCATCCTTCAATCCTTTGATTATATAATTTATCTATTAATGAAGTACAATTCAGGATAATTTTAAGATAATATAAATTCAAGATATTCTTGCAAAAATGTAGGGAAACATGCATACACAGAGTGGCATATACTGAAGTACAATACTTCTTATTTCTTGCAGCCTAATTTTAATTCACTAGTATTTCTGTTTATGATATGCATTAACTCTCATTAGCAGTTCATACGAATACTTGCAAATAGACTCATACCGAAGAGAAAACACTGAAATGGAGTGGTAATGATAAAATATAGGACTATTGTTGTTTCACAGGTAAAGCCTACAACAGAAATGAATGAAAAATACTAATGAATCACTCTTTGTCATTTGCAATAAATGGCCAAGCATTTCTCACTATCAATTGTTTAGCAGAAGGCTGGGCGGAAAACCCAGATCTAAGGGTTTTGTACAAGGAAGGAATGTACTATAGTAGTTATATAGTAGGTTATATGTTTACATATTTATATTTTTTCGAATAGATATGTATGTGGAACGTTGTTTCTAAGATTAGAAAATATTTCTATTAGAGTTTCATTATTTATTATATTTTATTTTCTAAAAATTGTTTTCTCCCCCTTCAGAAAGATCATCAGCTTTTCAATAGTTTGGCTAAACTTTCATTCTTGCTACCCAAAAACTTCGGCCTCCAGATCTTTCCCAAGTTGATTCAAATGAACTGCTTCTAAGTAATGTTTATAGGTGATTCAGTTTTTGACTATCAAATCTAAACATTTAAATGTGCTCCTGAGAAGTTATCCAGGAGATTTGTGATTTCTGTTGCAAAGAAAATATTCTAGTTTAAATTGGCCACTTTTAAAAACAAAGCACTTTCCCCATTAAAAACTACCATAATTTATTTTCTTCTAATTTCAAGAATATTGAATTGCAGGAGAGGGTATGAGCTCTATTTAATTTTCACATTACATTGCAAGGAAAACAAATTAGATAAGGGTATGTATTAGATAAGGGTATGTATTATGTAAAGTAAGACAAATAAGTATAGATTGCTAAATGTGATTTAAAGGTTTGACAGAAGGAAACTTTTTGATACCATATTAGCCTTTTTAAAAGAAAAACTGAGCAGAATTATAAGCTCTTTTTGTTAACTTTATACTTGCTGTATTCAGTTCTACTCTTACAAATATAGTATCTCCTCACACAAAAGGATCTGTGTGAGGAGATACTACATTAAATAATCCTGAATATATATCCTGATACTATATTAAATAATCCTGAATAATACTATATTAAATAATCCTGAATTTCAATATAAAAATAATACCAAGGATGAAGAGGAAAGAAGAACGCCTATAAAAAGCACATGATTATGCTGGGAATCCCAAGCTCATTCAAATCATTATATGTAGGTTTCAGGCCCTTTCATTTCAAGATTTAATTTGTATTAATTATGAAGCCTAGAAAATTATTTTCTAGGGAATTATTTTGATATAAAATCTGACATTCACTCAATTCTTAGAAACCACCATATGAGGCATGGGAGGGAAAAAATTTGTTTATTATTGACAATTACTATTAACATCTCTAAGGAACACACAAAAAAGGGCATTTATTGAAGCCAAATATTTAAAGCAGCAATTGGTCAAATCCAGCCTATAAATTGCACAAAAATCCCACTGAAATCAATGAGACAAATTCTGACTACCTTATTTTCAAAGGTAACTAAGTTCTCCTAATTGGGGGGGGGGGCTGCTCACTTATCAGGTACTTTACAGTAAGTACCTGATTTGAATGTGAAAGGGTGCTGTCTACAGAGCCTGATTGTAGACTCTGCTCTCCCCCTTGTGACTCCCATTAAGTAAAAAGTTGATGATTTAGAAACTTTGCTGGAATAAGAAGGATATGACTAGCTCAGAAGTCAGATGGAGCAAGCTGAGCATATTTCGCCTTGAGAGGACTAGAGAATACAAGTGGGGATTTGATGTTGGGGAAGTTCAAGATCTGTCCTCTTTCAGCTTAGAATGAAGGTCAGTAATATGCTTCAATTATAAAAGATCAAATTGGGTGGGGGAAGCCTTTCTAAAACAGTGGTTTGACCATGGAACCATTTAGACAAGGGATGGGTCTTCTTGGCTGGATGCCTTCAAGTAGAAAGTAGGAGAGGTGCTGAGGTGCTTCCATTGGAATCCCTGTCTTGAGCCGTCTTGGCAAATCTGGTCTCAACCACTTACAGGATCTCAGGCAACCAACGTTTTCAAAGCTCCTCTTACAAACAGGAAAAACAATTTCTGAACCCTAAAGTGATTCCTTTAGGGAAGCAGCCAGCTATGGGGTCTGAATGAACAGGCAGCTTGAAAGTGTTCTGGCAAGGTTGAAAGCCTCCACAGAGAAGAACTGAAGCTGGGGGAGAGCAGAAAGGATATTTCGGCCCTTTACAGGTTTTTATTTGGATCACGGGTGCCTGTAGTTGTTGGCGTGTGCAAATAAGAGGGAGAATTGGGACAAACGCCAGCCTGGAAAAAATCCCACGGAAATTTCCTCCACTATTTTTCTCTTTAATAACGCAGAGCTACACGGATTTAGAGCAGACCCACTTTAAAAAAAAAAGTAATATCTAAATCACTACTAAAGTCTCCAGGATTTCTGCGGTCTATCCCGTACATAACTAAATGTGAATAGGGCTCATCTCCCCCCACACACCCCACCTTTAAACGAGCAGGCAAGTTTTCCATTTCTCTTTTTGGCTTTCCAGAAATTCCCTCGGAGGAAAGCAGCCTCTTTCGTTGAGTTTGCCGTAAACTCTACTCCACTCGCCTTTCTATTCATTACTGTACAACAGACTCTGTATATAATATAAACAAGGTTCAAATTTGCCATTTTGTTAGAAAACAGAGGGACTTTGCGCAATTAAAACCATTTTCTTGCGCAAGGGAGGTTTCCGCAGAAGAATTTCCCGGAGGCTCGTCCTTCAGTTGCTTAGCAATGATGCAGTGAATGAGACACCCCCTCCCCGTTTGTCGCAGGACAGGCGGTTCATAGCTCTCACTTACCATTCGCTTGGGGGAGGGAAGGAGAAGCAGGCAATTCTATAGCTCAAATGTTCTTGCATCATCTCGAACAATTCCTAGAGCCATTGCTTCACTTCCTCTTTGCTCTGGCGCCTCTGTCAGTAACAGTCTTGCTTGTATGTGCAATGTTATTTTTAGAAAAAGCCGGGTGGTTATATGTTTGCATTGATGAGAAGCTGGTGGCAAAGGAGGAAGATCACAGGACACCAACAACTCCCCCCCCCCACGTCAACCATCCCAAGAAACGGTCACTTTTCTATAAGTGTTCTCTCTAGGCACTTGCTGGAGGAGACGGAAGAGGGGAAGGGGTGTTATTAGTGGGTAGGGAGCGGGCAAGTAGGAGGATTTTAAGGTCAGTAGCAAAATTCTTGCCCACCTCCTCCCCGCTAATCAGTATAACCTTTTACGGTGTAGCCATGAACTTGGGACAAAGAAAAGGAAGGGAAGGGGGAGGAAGGAGGGCAGGCGAGCAATAAGATCATTCACTGTGGAAATGTTTGATTTCCCAAACACACAAATACCACAAGATTGCCACATAATGGAGGAACCTACATGGTAAAGAAGTTTGGTACAGATTCGGGAAGATTTAATCAAAGGCAGAACCTGAATTTAGACTTTTGGAGAGAACCCAAATATACTGGGGAAAAGAGAAAAGGTGATTTGGAGGCCATTGAGGTCAATTTCAACATAGACAATATTTAAAGCTGAGAAATGAAATCTGCAAGATAGGAATGAAAATTCCTAGAAGGAATGAATAAATGGAGATTTAGGCAGGACTTAGGGGTATGTATCTAGAGTGGATCCCAGCAGAATAGGGGCCCCAACACCTACTGCATGAATGCCATGCATATTGAACACAACACACATTGCCAACAAAGTTATAGGAAACTCTTCTAATAGAGTTCTACTGATACTGTTATTGGTTGGACTGTGTTTCTGTGTGTGCATGTGCAAGCCAAAAATACGTAAGTGTTTTGACATTGCTTGGGGAGGAAGGAGAAGCAGGCAATTCTATAGCTCAAATGTTCTTGCATCATCTCGAACAATTCCTAGAGCCATTGCTTCACTTCCTCTTTGCTCTGGCGCCTCTGTCAGTAACAGTCTTGCTTGTATGTGCAATGTTATTTTTAGAAAAAGCCGGGTGGTTATATGTTTGCATTGATGAGAAGCTGGTGGCAAAGGAGGAAGATCACAGGACACCAACAACTCCCCCCCCCCACGTCAACCATCCCAAGAAACGGTCACTTTTCTATAAGTGTTCTCTCTAGGCACTTGCTGGAGGAGACGGAAGAGGGGAAGGGGTGTTATTAGTGGGTAGGGAGCGGGCAAGTAGGAGGATTTTAAGGTCAGTAGCAAAATTCTTGCCCACCTCCTCCCCGCTAATCAGTATAACCTTTTACGGTGTAGCCATGAACTTGGGACAAAGAAAAGGAAGGGAAGGGGGAGGAAGGAGGGCAGGCGAGCAATAAGATCATTCACTGTGGAAATGTTTGATTTCCCAAACACACAAATACCACAAGATTGCCAAATAATGGAGGGGGGGAACCTACATGGTAAAGAAGTTTGGTACAGATTCGGGAAGATTTAATCAAAGGCAGAACCTGAATTTAGACTTTTGGAGAGAACCCAAATATACTGGGGAAAAGAGAAAAGGTGATTTGGAGACCATTGAGGTCAATTTCAACATAGACAATATTTAAAGCTGAGAAATGAAATCTGCAAGATAGGAATGAAAATTCCTAGAAGGAATGAATAAATGGAGATTTAGGCAGGACTTAGGGGTATGTATCTAGAGTGGATCCCAGCAGAATAGGGGCCCCAACACCTACTGCATGAATGCCATGCATATTGAACACAACACACATTGCCAACAAAGTTATAGGAAACTCTTCTAATAGAGTTCTACTGATACTGTTATTGGTTGGACTGTGTTTCTGTGTGTGTGCATGTGTGCAAGCCAAAAATACGTAAGTGTTTTGACATTGCTTGGGGGAGGGGAATCTGCTTTCTAATCTACAGCCCTGGGAATCTGGTCTCTCCTCCAAACACTCCAAAGTTGCATCAAACTAGTCTTTGGTCCATCAAATCCAGTTAGTAAAGTGCTGCCATTTGCACTCTAGGCAAAGGGGGCTAACATAAGTATGTTAAATGAAGTAAACAAGCAAAAAGAGATGATGACCAAAGCCAAGATCATAAGAGGTGGTGGCCACCATCCTAGGAATGGCAACTACAATATGATTAGGTTATTTCAGATTTTGAACCTACATATATAGGGAGATAGAAGCTCTTTTAAGTGGCAGTGTACAGCTAAATCAGTCCACTTAGGTTTGAGGGGAAAGGACTTCATTCTGCTCAGTTGGGTCCTGATCCTAGATCCTGTCTTTTTTAAATAATAGCAGCTTCAGCAGAGATTTTAGGGATACAAGGAAAGGAACTGAAGGGCCATCAAACATTTATTAAAGCCAAGCTCTCCCCTCCCTTCCCCTCTAAAGTATGTTTATTTGGTTGAGTTTCAGCTCTTGAACTTTCAGCAAATCTTCTAGCAAAATGCTCAGTGGCTGCAATGGTGCCATGACAGTTGGGGGGATAAAGTAACAGCAGTCTCTTACATAAAGGTAAAGGGCATTATTTGAACTTTATCTATGGTTATTGTTATTTGATTTTTTATTTATTTATTTAGAACATTTATATAGCTGCCCATTTCAAAAAAACATTATCTAAGAACCATAAAAATCATAAATATGTTCCATTCTCTCTCCAAAGTATTTTCTAAAAGCATACATAGAAAAAAGTAGGATAGAATAAAATGTGTGCAAAAGTTCTTATCTTTCTTTACAGCTATGACTCAGATCAAGTTGTGAACCTCTGTCTAAATCAGCTATTCAGTCAGCTCTACTAAAGTGTGTCCTACTCCTATGCCTAGATTTATTTCCTTGTCTTATAGATAGGAATTTATGTTTTTAAAAAGTTCAAAAAGGCTGTTGTACAGGCTAATCTGAGAAAGATATTCCATTTATTTCAGTTTAATATTTCAATAAGAATTATTTGTTTAGCAGTACATAATAAGGAAAAACTTTCTACCAAAAATATATTTGAATTAAAATTATGACTGTTTCTAGCATTTCAAAAAATATAATCCCAAAAGTTTGAGCAGTTCCATTTAAAATTAAAGCCTCTCTAAACTACAAATTAAAGAATAGAGATGATTACTGAAAAATTACTGGAAGTAATACTGGATTCATATAAGAACAGAGGAAGCTGCATAAGATTATATCAGGTTCACTGAAATGAAGGGCACAAAGCTTTGTAGAATATTTGATAAACTTTTTCTCTAGTTGGAGAAAAGAAGATAATACTTTTGGATTAAATTATTAGATAGATTTACTGATCATTCAAAGTTAGGCCTGAATAATGTTTAAGAGGGTGATAAAAACCCAGCCAATGCTGAGTAAACAAGCCACCCTTAAACCATAATGTTTATTAAAAGGCATGACTTGTGTGGACACAGCAATTGGGTTTTGTTATCCTAGTTTTAGCTTTTGCAAGGCTTGTGAATTTAGGGGTGGATTATAATTAGAGTAAATCCTATTGAGAGCAATAGGATAAATTTAGTTACACCCTGATTGATTTTAACAAGGCAAAAATAGTTCTTATTAAAACTAGCCAAATTGTGATGTACAAGATTACAAACTTTTTTGTTCTCTGAAACTTTTATCAAATTAGGTGGTATAAAAGCAGGGAATATGTCAATAAATAAATTCATACTTAAATGTCTAAGAGTTGCAGAAGTTGTCATAGATTATGGTATTACTTTTGTTATTTCTGTAGCTAAGGCAGTTTTCAAGCACATCCAGAAACTAATTGGGCAATTTCAAATATAAGAGTTAAAATAATATTTCACCCCTAAAAAAAAACTTTAGTTACTAGTATATTTAAGTTTTCTCTCCCACTCATACACACATTTCATGCTTGTGCCATGAAACTTACATGAATTCAATGTTCTCCTTTCCTTTTTTCCCCCCTCCCCTCCTCCTTTTAATTTTAAAGACTGGAATGTTAGCTCTTTCTCCGGAAACAACTGCAACAACTGCTGTTTTGCCATTGAACTTGACAATAAAAGAACTATTTTAGCCCCCCTTTTTTGTCCACACAGCTTTGTGTATTAGGACGTGGGAGGTCTCTACAAAACCTCACCCAGGAACATAAATTTGGGTGGAGGGCTAGAAGTTAAAAGGAAAAATCGGGATTAGTTAATGGGACATCTAAACAGGAACAGGGAAAGATAATTTTTGAATAGTACAAAATGGCTAAGAAGATGGTGAAGCACAGAGATAGTGACAAAAACACAAATGCCTTTTGTGTAAAAGGTATTTTGTCTGGAAGACAAATACCAGCTCTTCCCATGCTTTTGGTATAGGGGAAAGCATGAGTATGGTGTGTTTTGTTTCTTTCTAAGGCCTTAAAGAAGAATTTCAGGCATGCTTCCGCAAGCAGCAGGAAAGGTTTTTTATAGGTTTCCCTCCCCCACCTCAACATTTTGTAGCATTGGGAAAGTTGCTCTTGGCTCCTTCCCCCACTTCAGGTTCCCAAGTGAATCTGAATGAGAAAAGAGAAAGAGGGTGGGATGAGGAGGGGAGGGAAAGAAAAGATGGATCTATATGCATACCAATGTCTGTATTCCACAAGTAGGGAAGGTAAACAGCTGTCATTAAAGGCTGTGAGATTTATAGGAATGAGATGTATCATAATCTAAGTACTTTGGAAGAGGAAAAAGGAAGGAAGTGGAAGGACCTGTCTCATTTCAAGTCAAACAAGGGAGGAAGGAAGGAGGGAGGGAGGGAGGGAGGGAGGGAAGGAAGGAAGGAAGGAAGGAAGGAAGGAAGGAAGGAAGGAAGGAAGGAAGGAAGGAAGGAAGGCTGGCTTTGAGAAACTTTATCTCCAATAACATCAGTCTATAGTATCCCAAAATCAGAGAAAAAGATGTTACCAACATCTTTCTGAATTTGGTTTCCAAGAAACAAAGGGAAGTACACAATAAACATTTCACTAAATTCTATATAGCAACCTTTCTCAGATCTCAGTTTCTAATTCCCACTATACATAATGATTGAGTTAGCTTGTATGTTTACATCCATGGGGCAATGAACAAATCTTGCAAATATGCAGGCAATCAGAAAGAATTTACTTAGATGATATTTGTTGCTCTTTCAAATTAGAACATGGGATTTTTGTATGTGACACTAATACTGATAGAACACATTACAGAGAAAATTTAAATATGTAAATTTAGGGATGGATTATAATAGGATAAACTTAGTTACACCTTGATTATATTTTAATAAAGCAAAAATAGTTCTTATTAAAACTAGTCAAATTGTGTCATAGAAGATTACAAACTTTTTAGTAGTAGGCTACGTATTTACATAGACTTAAATATGTAGCCTCATTTAGTTAATTGCTATTGAACTCTGTGAGGCTAATCCCTTGTAAATGTGTTCAAGATTTTGCAGTATAAACTACTTTTCTTTAAGATCCTGAATTGTAATCAATCTTTAAAGATGAAATTTTATTTGTATAGATGGAAGAGAGAAAGTGCCTAGACAAAGATCAACACTTCCCTTGATTCATTAGGCTTCCTCTGAGATACTCCCAAATCTAACCCAGTAGGCTTTCTAGAATACTGTTACAATTCCCATTAATCCAGCATGTAGCATATTTAGAGGCACCAATTTATAAAGGCCAATCCCCCTGAAGTTAATATAGGGTGAGCTCTGCTGCAGCGTTAATTCCTGATTCTGAAATTAATTGGGCTTTAAAAGTAGAATTCGAACAGAGTTCGTCTGAAGAAGTGTGAGTAGAGGCACGCCTGACCGGCTGAACATTTGTCTCTGCACACGTCTCTCTGAACACAGAAAACGCGCTAGTAAAATCAAACTTAAACCCTTTTTAAGTCCAGATAATGAATAAATGGGTAATTTCGATCGCGGACTCGGTTTGCTAGTAGGATTGTTCGAATTTTATGCAAGGTATGGTAAAATTGTTATCGGCATTGGCTCGCTTGTTCAGTTCAACATAAGTAAATCCGATGCCCTGCCCTCCCTCCCCCCATTCTTCCCCTTGTGTTTTTGATGCGTGCCAGCCATTTTGTTCATCTGGTTCTTTTGGCAGCAATTAGAAAAAAACAACTAAACGGAGGTTGGTTTCTTCCAAATCCCCCATTTTCCGGGCTGCGAACAAAAGGCGAAGCCTCCTCCATTCGGCTTCAGGAATTCACCTTTTTAGAAGACTTGAGTCAGAGACGAAAAGGAGACTTGGGGAATGGACATTCAATGAATTGGAAATTGGGAAGGCAAACAATGAAGGTATTTTATTTTAGACAAGGTAATGGGGGTTGGTTTTGATTCGATTTGGAAGCAACTTAAATTGAAATAAACAATAACTCTCACGCATACAGAGGATGTCTCTCCCCTCCCCCCCCCAGTTTAAAATTGTGTGGATAGGTAAGTGATGTTGTATCTTCTTTAATGTATATAACGTCATCCACCTGAGTACATTTCTTGTTTACCTGGTTCAGAACTACATTAATCACATGAAGATCCCCGAAAGGTATTCATACAAGTTTATTGTAAAAAAAAAAAGAGAGAGAGACAAGAATACACATAACAGAGCTTACTGAACATGCAGTTTACTAATTTTCACTATTTTTAAGTTCAAAGTATAGCAGGGGCGAGCCTGGCTATTTAATTTCGATGTTTCATAAAATTAATAGCTGCAAATCAAGTTTGTCCTAATTTTTGTCCTAAATTCAGATCTACAAAATAGGAAAATTCAGCTTTTGGAGGGAATTTTTAATGATTTATTTAATCTGTCAAAACTGATCGGAAACACGAAAGGAAACATACGCGTAGAGTAGACTAACTTCATTAATGTGATAGGAACACATTAAGTAAAAGGAGTAAAAGAAAAAGAATGGGGAGGAGGGAAGAAAACACTGCCGACTGTGCTAAACCTCGCAACCGGAAGGTGGCGCTCATGACTTAATATTGAAAGCAAGCATCGTTTCCTTAACAAACCTTTGAAAACCACACCAATCAACATTGGCAGGACAAGCTATGTAAACAGGGAGCCAACCTCATGCTCACTAGCACTGATGTTGTTATCTAGTTGGGTAATGAAAAGTCTGAAAGTAAACAAGGTCAAAGAGCACCAAGGACTCCACAGCAATATATACTACATTTTCTTCTATGGGAAAACTCTTAATCTTATTTGGCTTTTAAGAACCTCTACTTCCCAGAGCAAGAGACCTGAGTCAAAGTTAAAACGACCTATCTGCTGGGAGTAAACCAAGTCCTGACTTCTAGAGTCAAAATTAAATCATCATTTAAAGTGGATGGAAAATTGTTCTCCCCTTGCCTTGCTACTGGACATAGCAAATATTGGTTGCAAAAGCATCTCTTAAGTAAGCTGTTGCCCACCAAACTTTCTTCCTTGCGTTCTCAGGGTGACATTTTTATTATGTGGGGCACAAGAGAAAGAGAGGAAATGTGGTCACAGATGGAGGGCCTTTGCAGAAGAGTCACAACTAGAGATCATCCCAAAGGGAATGGGGAGGAGGATATCCAGTATTCGCCGTATCCAAAATATATTGGCTCCTCCTATTTGCTCCTGCATCCCTCTTTTTAGATGGATTTAGTTAGGGTCAAGCCCTGGAAACGTGCATTAGCTGATTCCGGCAAGCCTGGGGAGAAATCTCTAGGTCTTTGGGTCGGAGGATCAACAGGCATATCATCATGTTCAATAAAATAAAGAATACGAATTCCCCGAGTTTAGAAGTACATATTGAGGAGTATGCAGGACCAGTTTGGTGTAGTGGTTAAGGCATCAAGAGGTGTTTGGATCCTGCCTTAGGCACAAAGATAGGTCGATGACCTTGGGTCAGTCACTTTCTGCCCCAGGAAGGAGGCAATAGCAAACCACATATATATATATGGGGAACTTGTCCAAGCAGTCTCCGAGACGACACCATTCAACTGAAGAAAAAAAAATATTGACGAAAAAATCCTGGCTTCCCTTGTTGGTAGTTTGCCCAAGTCCTTTGTTTTCTGTTTCAAGTGTAATTCTTCCCACCATATGGTTAAGGAGCATAACGGCGGAGTTTCCCTCGTCCCTTCCCTCACCTACCAAATAAGTAGGCACCGCAGTACACACAGCATATGCTACCGACTGTAAAATCCGAATCACTTGACAGGCGAAGTCATTTTAAAACGTCTAAGTGTCTTTTGGAGGCTTACGGAGCATCTCTGAGAGAGGGCATGGCACGAAAGAGCTATCCTTGAACTTGGGCCCCGTCGCCTTTTCTTTTGGCGATCGTCAACCTCTCGTTGAGACAACAACCCCCGGAGAGGGTGCGAACCAAGCTTGCTAGTTGAAGGGTGTGGTTATCAGCTCAGAGGGAAATAAATCGAGGCCCTAAAATAAAACCGGGACCTTTGTTTGAGGTTTATGATCGAGGCGCTGAGTGGGAGAAGAGGCGATCATTTGCCCTCGGCCTCTGTTACAGATTAAAAGGCCGAAGTTGGACCCTAACGAGGATCGACCACGTGGTCTGGGAAGTTTATAAACCGACGAGCCATTTCCATTCTGTTCTTTGAGTTTTTTAAAGTTTCTTCGGATAAAGAAAGGGCTGAAGAATAAAAGGCGGAAAGTTTCAAAATATTTAACACAGTCCTATATTTCTTTTCTCATGCATTTTGTATCACATATTTATTCGTTTTTAAGTATCGTTGATCATATTGTGTCAAATAATAAATACAGTACTGCTTATGCAATTTCTGTATTATTTTGGATAATGTACTATGCAATATAAAAATATATAAATAGACGATATACTTGCACATCTTCGCATTAGACTTTTCGGTTAGGCAACCTGCGGTCAGATATGTAGGGTGTCCTTTCCTATAGAATCATAATCGGTGTAAGCATCAAGAGATGTTTCTAAACACTTCTGCAAAATTAAAATTTTAGGAAAGATTTTCGTTTGTTTAGGGGTACTTTGAGGGCAGCACTTCACTCCCCTTTTCAGGCTCCTCCCACGGAATTTGGCTTGCTTCGGCGGGCGGGTGGTGGGTTCCAGTGGAAGTGCGGATATTCGAGGGCTAACCAAGCCTCATGCGCCACTTTGCATGGCAATTTCAAAATCTCAGCCTCCAGATCCAATATAAACAATAGATATTCGAAACGTAAATCTCCCTCGTTGTATTGACCAGAAAAAATCAGTTGCTCTGAATGGCCACTTCTTGGCGAACGATTTACAGCATCTTCCAGCGTCACTCAGCCGTTGTTGCGGCAATACAAAGCCTGCCTGTTGCCAAGGCAACTTGGAGACTCCATGTGGTCACCAGGAGACCACTCAATTGGAAGTTTTAGCGATGACATCATCGCTATTCTGTCGGCTCCGCGACCCTTTGAATGACGCCATAAAACCCCGTAAATCTCCACTAACGTGATGGAACCTGCTCCTTAGTCGCCGAATGCTTTTCTCCCCGACTTCTGAAGGCGCGTGGATTGCAAGGATCTCCCTTCCAGCTGTCTGAAGATCTGAGCAGACTTTCAAAGCAATAGGAAGCGTAAAAGTTGTACGATGCGGAACCCACGGCTTGCAAAAGCACGTACGCATGTTTCTGTGTCCCCTTTTTTAAATATATAGACAAAAATGTTATGATTCCAGAATGAATCTTCCAGGGCAAGATTTGAGCCCGAAACTATAGCAACAAAATTTACTTTGATGGATACCTCTAAGAGGGGATTAAAAACAATATGAAACATTAAAGATGGCTTTTCCTTCGGTATGCAATAACTTGTGTTTATTACATTGCAAATTCCCTCACGGCTTTTTTCAGTGTCTTCAAAGGCACTTTTAATTAGTTTTTGGTAGTATGCAAATACTGTATGAATCATCAACAAGAACAAAAGCTTCAGTCGGTGGTCAGTCCTCATATGCGGCACGAAGTCTTAAAATAAAATATATAATGGTAATTTTATAGTATAGGCAATTATCTGACCCCCTCCGTAAAACAGATTGTGCTAAGTAAGCTGATCATAGGTGAGTACACACACAGTATATATATATAGATAGCATAATATCGTAGTGTGTGTGTATACATACACTACAATATTACACAGATTAGAGATAACTATTCTTTCACCTCTGTTTTATATCTTCATTCAGCTAAGAGACGAATGGATCCCACAGCAAACGAGCCATCGAGGTCACTGAAAGTTTATTTTACATTCGGGTCGATTTTAGGCGATTTTCTTGGGTGCCTTTTCGCTACTTCCCCAACCCTCACCCCTTAAAGCAGCTCTGAATTATTGAATTTCAGACAAAGAAAGCAAGGTCGCAGAATAAAAGCCCTAAGGCACCTTCTTTTCAAGGAAAAGAAAGGAAAAATAATTGCACACGGTGTCTTCTCCTCTTCCTCCTCCCGCTCTTATAAAATCAGGAAAAGAACGAGGAGGGTATCGCTTGGTGTGTGTGTGTGTGTGTTTTTAAATCATCGGCTGTTCCCGCAGTGATTTAATTTAATTAATTTCTCGGGGGAAACAAAGCAGCAATAGCAACTATAATAATTAAAAATATATTATTAAGAACAAATTTAAAAGGTGACGAGAGATCAGCGCAGGTCCTCGATAGGGCCGTCGCCTCTTAGCAGAAGGCCTCGGAGAGTGGGGGCGGGAGACTTTGGAGGCCGCACGTGGGCGACCCCGCGGGAGTTCTTGCTCCCCCTGTTTTTTTCCTTTGCCTGTTTCCCTCCAGGCCACCTTCCTTCCTTCCTTCCTTCAAGAGGCGTCGTCGCCGCCTCCTCCACTACTGCTGCTGGCGGTGGCGTTTTTGACCTTGGCCACCACTTTCTTCTCCTTCACCCTCCGGTTCTGAAACCAGATGGTGATCTGTCTCTCGGTAAGGTTAGTGGCGGCGGAAATCTTCCTCCTCTTGTCCTTGGTGATGAACTTGCTGTTGGAATATTCCTTCTCCAGCTCTTTCAGCTGCCCTTTGCTGTAAGGGATTCGCTTCTTGCGGCCGCGTCGGAAGGTACAGCCCTCGGGGGGCGATTGACTTACAGCGTCTGTCCGGAGGGAAGAAAGAGAGAAGGGGGTTAAAGCAGCCGCGAGTGGAGGGGCAAGCAGGCAGATTGGCAGGCGCACATGTTCAGTAAAGCCTCCTCTTCTACGAGCTCTTTGTTAGCTGCTTCTCCGGGACCCCGGACAAGGCAGCGGTTGGTCGGAATATTTCTCTCCGCCCCACATGCTCACTGGTTTGTGTGTCCCCCCCACCCCACCCCACTTTCCCCTCTTCATCTTTCCTTATTTTCACATTCCATCCTCCAAGACCGGGGTGGAGAGTCTGGAATCCTGCTCCTTTTATATTAAATTTTCGTCAAAACATCTGCGCAAAATGCAGCAAGGCCTATAGCGTGAGCATTGGGGGAAACGAATATTTCGGCCTTTGCTTAGGAGGAATTTCTCTGCTCCCCCACCCACGTCCAAGTAATCAGTGTTACTTTCGATTATCCTATCATGTTATCCTCACAATAACCGCCCCACTCCCAAATTTTTCCAACCTTTTCTGTCCCCAGGCAAAGTAGCTCAATGCATATGTCCAGGCATAGGGGTTAATTTATTCTGATAATAATGAAAGAGCACTAAATCACAAAGGAATCCCAATTAGGTAGCATATTTGTTGGGGGCTCAAACCTTTGCAAGTGAATTGATTTGAAGCTAAGATCTGTTGTGAACCCAATTGGTTTCTCTAAGACCTTACTCCCAGGTAAAACTTTTAAAGCAGAATAAACCTTTAGGCTATTACTCAAGGTCACAGGCCTGTGTTTAAGCGATGCTATTGTACTCCCAGGGCGTTGGAGTTGTTAATTCATACAAATCTGCAGATACAAGTAATGGGGGCTGTACCTTATTAACGCAAACGTTAATAATAGATTCTTTTCTTGCACCAAATTACTGAATTTAAACAAAGCTATTCGAGCTGTGGTAATTGCTACTCAAGAAACTCAATACTTGTCCCTTGGTTCTTTGGAGAAAGAGTATATTGTAGCTAAGAATGCTATTAAACTGCTCCTCTTACTGAAATTCGAAGAAAAGAACCAAACATAAGAACAACACAGATCTTGGCCCAGGCAGATCATAGTGCTGTAACAAGGCAAATTCCATATCCAGGAATGTACAATTTTGCAGAGAACTAAATTAAAAATAATATAAATGTATATTTGGGAGAATCTTTTGACATTAAATATTGCAAAGCAAAACAATCTACATTGCAAAATAGTCCGCACTAGCTTACCCTTGTAAACTACCCAGACTGCACTTTTTAATCAAATACAAGAAAGAAAATAAACCCAAAATAAGAATTGTTTCTGTCACTGCAAGCTATGCACTCCTTTTAAAAAAGCACAACTGATGGGCAAAATCTAAATGTCTATGTGCTTAGGCAATGAGAAAACATTTTACTTAAAATTATTTTTGTTGATTTCAACCAATAAATATTATTTCAGATGTCTACTTCTAGTTATCATATTTTCATAGTTTATGCATGAAACAAATCAATACAGATCTGGACATTAATGTAAAATGATTCTAGGAATTTAGTTGTCACTTATATAAGTTAAAATGAAATGTATTATTACCATTGTATACACTTTAGTTCATTGACTGGATCTTCTAATCTATAACATGTGAACATGATATAAGGTATTTTTGTGAAAAGCATGAGTTCACATAATGAGTTAATTAAGTTAAATATCATTACTCATGCTTTTTACAATTAAAAATCAGAACTAACAAATTTTCTAAATTTCAGTATTTATCCTCTAAGCATGGTTACTCATTAGATTTTAAGTTGCTTTAAGTTGCATACAAATATTAGGCTTGACTAAAGCCTATAAGATGGAAGATTTGTTTGTATTCAAGGACTGCTTTTTTCTAATACATTTTTTCTTTTTACTCTCTAGAGTAGCTCTTTCTTGCAAATATATAGAGAAGCTGGCAAGTATACTGCACAGCAGTATGTGTTATGCTGAAATATTAATGCAGGATATAGATGCTTCTTGTAAGCTACATGTGGTGTGATGTATTAACAAAAAACAACACACATTTATGCAGTGTGAATTGTTGTGCATTACAGAATGCGAATAGCTTTTAATTTATTTAAAATTATGCAACTGTAAGTAACAATAATGAGAGCTGGTTTTGTGTAGTGGTTAAAGCACTAGGCTAGGAATTGGGAGATTTTAAGTACAAAGCCAACTGAATGACTTGGGCCAGTCACTCTCTCTCAGTCCTAAGAAGGAGGCAATGGCAAACCACTTCCAAAATCTTGCCAGGAAAACTTTAGGGACCTGTTCAGACAATCACCAGGAGTCCCCACTGACATGAAGGCACACACACACACACACAAAGACACCCCTCAACAAGTAACAATAACTGTATCAATATGTTTTAATAACTCAGTTGTGAGAGGGGAACTCAGTGATGTTTCCAAAGTAAGACTGTGGCAGAAGCCAGAATTGATGTATGGGAGAGGGATGGATTTTCAAATCACCTACAATCAATCAGAGGACCATCATAACAGAGTCCATCAGTTTACTACATTTTCAAGTAAGTAAAATAACACACTTACCATTTACGAAGTTTCTTCACTCCTCAGAAAATGAATAAGTTGAGTTTAAAATTACCTCATTCCACCACTGAGACCATAGCCATTAATAGAGAATGCTCTGCAAATGCCCCATTTAGCTAATCCCATTCCTTTTTGATGGATTTTTTAATGTCCAGTGCCCATTATTATATCCTTTATTTTTTCTGAAATAATAGATACAGTAAGTAATTTGAAATACTGAATCAAAGTAAGATATCACTGAAAAATGGCCAATTTTAAAATAAAAACTTTCAAAAAAATGTGATTTTGTGATCTCTGGAAAGGTGAACCATTAAGGTGTGAGCTATTGGTATATATTTGGTATATATTGGTATATATTGGTATATATTTGTAAAACATATTGTGACTTACAACTTTGATACATATTAAAAATTTGTTAATTTGTGAAACGTATAATTTTTACAACATAGTATTTTTATGTTTTATTCATCTTGAAATGTACTGGATAAGCTTAATAAAATTGTACTTATGTAAGTAATAAAAGTGAGAGAATTCAATATGAAATGATGGTATCAGCACACTGTATTTTTAAATATTGCCTGGGTAATATACTGGAATTCTTGTTGCTACTAAAATGAAATTAATACTATGGCTTAGAACAGATACCTATTAATAAAATACTGTTTCAAAGAATTGTCAATCTTAATTTAAATGTTAAGAAAGAATTTTCAACACTGAGCTCAAAAGAAACAGGGAAATTTCCTTCCCGACACTACATTTTGGGCAAACTGTTTCAAATGTGTGTATTGTTAATTAAAGCAGTGACAGTAAGTTTGATCTAATGATTAAAGTGCTAGATTACAATTGGGGAGACTTGAGTTCTAGTCCTGCTTTAGGCCCAGAATAATTTTGAGTCAGTCATTTTCTCTTAACCACAGCAAAAAGGCATGGATAAAAACTTTAAAAAAAAACCTGCCTAGACAACTACATGGATTTGTCCATAACATTCCAGGAGTCAATACTTATTTGAATGGGTGGGGGAGAAGCAACATGTTAAAGCATAAACTTTTTTAAAAACATAAAAATTAAGCAACATGGGAAAGAACATTATTGGATTTGTAATTGCTAGTCAGAGCAGCACTGAAAATAAACTGATTATCTTTCAAATAAAAATATTCACTTGCATTATGGATCATTTTTCCCCCTGGACACTCCCCCCACTCAAAAATATTGGGCTAGAGCTGGTAATAACCTTTTAAACATGAGCTGGGACAAATATATATTCTTAAACACTGACATTAGTAGAAAATCAATGCAGAGGTAATTTAAACAGAAGAATGTTAAAATTTAGAAGTATACAGAGATTTTTACAGGAAGATTTTTATTTTTGTTCTGTTTTGCTATCTTGCCCATTTCGGCTTGGGAGATAAGCTTCCAGAATAGCCAATAAAAATAACAAACTAACTTTTAAGCCAACACTTGCCTGGTGACTGTTGATTAGGGTTGCATGGAGAAACACATGTACTCCCTGAGAATTCTCACCAAAATTTTACAAGCTTAAACTGCCGGTAATGGCTTGATGGGTTGCAGCTATAAATTGTACTGGCCTGGCCTTGAGACAGCACTAAAAGTAGCAGGAAGAGGGAGGTCCCACAATCTCTTAAGGCTAAGTCGGACAGAACTTTAGCCCCCACCCACCCCCACCCACCCCCACCCACTTGTAGACCACAAAGAGAATCACAACACGGGGCAGGGGGATGTTTAGAGAGGCTACTCCTCAAATTCTCTCCCACCCCTTTTTTTCTTTTCATAAGAAAGATTGTCTGATCCAAGCTATCTTTAAAAAACTATTTAAGGTGCCCTTCCTCCCCCCCTTTTTTTTGGACACTCTTAAAATCAGACTGAGAAATAAAGGGGAAGGGGGAAGAAGACTCATCACATAAGGAAGGGGGAAATATTTTGCAGTCACAAAATCAAAAAACTCTCTAGGGGGTCTAGAGCATTATTATCTTCAGGCTACCATGCAGAATAGGGAGTTGGAGGGACAGTTTTCACAGGGAAAGTCTTGGCTGTTTTTTGAATTCTTAGTCTGAGCTATCTCCTTCATAAAGCTCTGGTGATTTAAGGAAATTCTGGTGGCAGGTGATGATGGGAGTTGTTCTCAAAAAAGGCACTAAGTTGGGAAAGGTTGTGCTGGGCAATATTGCAACCCAGTAGTTTTTACAGCCTCTCTTCTGTGGCATCAGTTATATGATGTATACCCAGCAATGCTTAAAAACCCAGCAGATCTTGGGAGGCTGGATCTCCAAAACTCCCTTTTCTCTTCCTTCCTGTGCAAATGGTTTGACAGTGTCCCCTTGGTGCAATGAATACTCCAACCTGCATGCCTCCATCTTAAATTTGGGCTAATCTCTGCTAGCAGATTAATAATATTGAGGCACTCTACCAAGAATTTTCTTAATCTGTTGAAAAGGGTTTGAAGCCACTCTTGTCATATCCATGCATTGGAAAACAAAATGAGTCATATTTTCAGGACAGCTGGCTCTTCAAATATTGATGAAGACTCAAGAGAAGACCAAAGGCATCCAAAGAGACACCAAGGAATGAAAAATATAAAATTCCAAAATATTACTTCTGCCTCTAGTTTGCAGGTCTTCTATACAGACAATATCTTAGGGCAAAGCCTACTAAATAAATATCAAATTGAAGTTTACCTGTCTTCAATTAAATTCTGTAGTGAAAACTTGTGTTCATGCTAAGAGGAAGGGCACCCTTTACTATCTCATAGAGACACTGGATTCATTCTGTGCCTCCATGAGATAGTACATCCTGACTGTTGCCAGCAATTGTCCTCCCCCTCCCCGGTTACCCAATCTGTGGGTAATTACCATGCAAATGTGTTACCTGAATTACTTTCCCCACATTTTTGCAAAACTACTACTCAGGACAAAAAACACACCCCTAACTGTAAAACTAGGTCTTCCAAGCGGAATCGACCCAAAACACTTTCCTGATGCTCCAGGACTAGTTCCTCAGCCCCTTCCCATCAACCACACCCCCCAAATGAGCTGCTAGAGTGCAGTGTGTTCTTTGCTCTCCAGGCACCAAGCTTTACCTGTAAAGGCAGTTTTCCAAAAGGGCCCTGGAGGGTTGGGCTCCTTGGGGCAACACACTTGGTTGTTCCAGCCCCCAGCCAAGGCCCAGGAGTCGTGGTAAGGATCGACGGGCAGGAGAGTTTCGTGCCTGGGGTCTCCTGGAGGTCCTCCGAGGGTCTGAACCACAGAAACGTCCAGGTAGCTGGTCATGGACTGATAAGGTCCAGCGTAGCCCGGGTAGAAAGCGAACTCAGCAGGGCGGGTCGTATAATCCTCTGGGGCGGGGGGCGCACTGGCTGCAGCCCCGCAAACCTCCAAGTACTTCTCGGCTGTGTAGGCGGCCTGGGGCGGGGCCGGACACGGCTTAAGGGCGCTGCGAGCCACTCGGTACGAATAGCAGCCGCCGCTTAAACAGCCGTAAGGGAAGGGCGAAGTGCTGCTGGCTGAAGGCGTCTGTGAGACGGCCGGACATGGGATGCACTGTTTGGCCAAAGAAGGTTCCCCGGAGCCGAAGGGAGGCAGGGGCCCATCCAGGGGCGCGTAACCGGAGGGGCCGTGCGCTGGGGGACTAGATGCGCCGCCCGCCCCGGCGAGAGGCGCGTTCCTGCAAGGGCCGCCGGCCGGGAAGGGAGGCAAGCTCAGCAACCCATCCAGGGTTTTGCCGGGAGCCTCGTCCAGGCTCCTCCGGGCTCCTCCGAAGGCTGCCTCGGGCTCCATCCAGAGTAAAGGGTGGCCGAAGGGCACATGGGCGGCTGCTGCTCGCCTCGCTCTGGCCGGGGAATGGAAGCGAGCTGGGCGCGAGGACTGGGAGGCGGGCAAGGCCGGAAGGACCGCTTTAAAAGGCTGGCTGCAACCGAAGGAGGGTCGCCCGGGCGCCCGACCGCAGCGCTTCTGCCCTCTCCCGCTCCCACCCGAAGCGGAGGACGTGGCTTCCCAGAACGGATCACTCATTGGCTGAGGCGCTTTGGCAGAAGAGGTGCTGGGGGAGGGGGCAACAATTGCGAAAATGCTGTAGTGGCAAGGGGGGAGTAGAGCGGGAGGGGCAGCGCCCTCACGTGATCGTCTTCTCTTCGGGAAAGGGGCGGCCTGTGGTGGTGGCGGCGCCTTCCCTTGTGGGGATGGGGAGAATACCAAGTACCCTCCCACTCTAGAGAATGGGTATCATTCAAGGGACAGAAGGAAAAACGATGTCGAACCCCCAAGTCCCCAGTCCAGCAAAGAAAGAATTGGACATGCTATTTGGTACACTTTCTCTCTCTTCGGATCTGGGTGAGACGTTTTCAGCGTTTCCATTACAGCGTTCTGCCTTCTGTCTCAATAGTTAATTCTTTGGCCAAGTAGCAGAACAGTTCCCTGGTACTTTTGGATACTGGCGCCCCTAGGAATGTATCCCGCCCGGTGACAACTTTTCAAGAGACAAAAGGACAGACAGAAAAACAAATCGATCGATCGTTAGTTGATAGATCGTTTTCCTTTTTGCTCTTAATCGGGGAGAATCCTGAGGAATCAGACTTTCGCTTTGGCCGCCATGGAATGGGAAGGAGATAGACGCCTGAGTCCCACCTCAAGAAATGCCTTTCAGAAGCCAACCGTTTGACACATTTACAACTTGTTTATGAACGAACATAACGAAAGATCCCTGGGGACCTTCTCCAGTAGTCAGAAGGGGAGAACGAGTACCTGGTTGCCCTGAAATTGAAAGGCGGGCGGTTCTTGGGCAACCGACTGGCGGGGAGATGTTGGTGTAGGGCTAGCGATCATACTTTAGCAGCTGAGACTTTTACGATTTCAAATAATGCCTTCATGTTCAAGGTCTTGCCAACTTATTGAAATCTCTCAGACTGTCTTTGCAGAGTAATTAGTTGAAACAAGGACGTACCTTTGGGTAGTAAAAAAGGAAGAGGGAGAGCAAAGTGAGGCCAAACAGGGGTATTCTTCATTCACATCAGTCTGATCCTGACACCTTGCAAATTCAGCTGGGTTTCTAAAACTGTCTCTCCCTTTCTTATATTTCTTGGCTCACCAAAGTATCTGCCTGCATGGAAAACAGTTGGTCGTCTTGATTTCTGTTAATCTCTCAAGAAACTAAAAACCACAGAGAACCAGAGGAGATCAGAGATCTCCTTATGTATCTGAACTGCTGTTGCCTCTTTTTTGGCTGCAGCTAATCAGGCAAGGAGCAAAAACAGAACTATCCTTTCAGTAACAGATTTATTCCCCCTTTACCCTCTTCATATCACTCATTCAGAAAGCAATAAAATATAAATGACTTTTGACCAGTCATCTCCTCTCAATGCAACCATAGGTTTGTGGCTCTGGAGGTAGCACAGGGCACCTCCTTCACTTCCTGGAAGAAAGGCTGGATAGAAATCTAATTAAAGAAATAAATTAAAAAACCAATTTCATCCCTCCCCACAACCTTCCTTTTTACTATTCAAAGGTGTGTCCTTGTTTCAACTAATTACTCTTCCATATTCTAGCATGAATAAGCTGTCTAATGAATGGCACAAGAAGTCAAAGAGGTGGGCCAAATTCAGGTAGTGATGGTGGGAACTCAAATCCACATTTATTCTCTGTGAGAAGATGGAGGAGTTGCTGAATAAATTAGGAGTTATTCGATTTCTATACAATATTGCTAGTATACAGAGAAGGTTGTGGGCAGGAGATACATGCAGGCATACACATACACACACAGGGGTGGAAGGGAGAGGGAGGGAGGGAGGGAGGGAGGGAGGGAGAGATAGTAAATTCACCAAAACAGGTAGGTCCAAAAAGAGAAAGATAATACTATAACTATAGTATAGTATAACTGTCCTATATACTTTCTCCTTGTACTTTCACTCTTGCTTGGTACTTTGCATGCTATTTACTTGCAAGATTCTCTGTGAAAAGCTCCAGATGTAAATGAAGGGATTCAGCTGGCAGGGAATGGTTTATTTCTTTGTTTATTACAAGATTTATGTCCTCTGCCTCCAAATCCACAAGATTTGTGATGATTCATAAATAAATCGAACATAACTCCCAACAATTCACTTAAACCCACAGCAGTTAAATCAACTGAAAGGGAAACATAAGGCTAAAAAAAGTTATTGAAATTAAAACTAAAAATTACTTTTAAATGATAGCAGTCCCACAAATTCCAAATGCTTGCTTGTGAAATAAAGTCTTTTCTACCTTTAAATTGCCAAGCAAAACTCAGCATGTTTTGATGATGAAACAGCAAATAGATGCTGGCTTCTTTAGAACAACAGTGTTTTCCAACAGTGTCTATTGTCTGCTGCACTCTTCTGTCTTGAAAACTGGGGTTGGGTGGTGAGAAAGAAGAGGAGGAAGAGAAATCCATTTCAACCAACATGACTATGACTAGGTTGACCTAACGTAACCTAGAAGTAAGCCTCATTAACATCAATGGTGTGCTGTGACAAATATTTACTTGCTTGCCTTTACATTGTTTTTATTTTCCAAAGAATCATATGGCCAGTTTTTGAAATTGATACCAATTTCTTACAATACCTACTTACAAGCTTAGGATGGCTGCAGAGGATCTGATCCTGGACTAGATTGTCATCCTTTTTTTAGACAGATGGGCTTAGGGTGAATAAGATGCTTAACCAGATTGTTAAAGTCACGGTCTGCATTTTTATAGTATCTTATGTTTCCTTTCCTTTCCTTTCCTTTCCTTTCCTTTCCTTTCCTTTCCTTTCCTTTCCTGATCCAATGGTTTTACTTATGATCCAGTGTCTTCTATGAACGACAGAAAATAATTAATTTCATAACCAGGAATGTCTTTTATGAAGTCAGCCTCAGAAAAAGTAAACAGAAGCAAACAATATGCATCTTTTATTTTTATTTTATTTTCAGTTAGCTGAATGACATTATTTGTGTTTTTTATTTGGATATATACATATACACATACTTATCCTAGTCATTGGGATAGGTTTTCAGATTTCAAATAAATAACAAATTTTACTCAGGGAGAATGATTACTTATTTACCATTCATAGACAGCGTAAAATACAGAGTAGTACAAGTACATTGTACTGCAGTATGGCCGAAGAAAGTGATGCATAACATGTAACCATTTAATTTCATGTTGTAAGGAAATGGTGCCAAAAGATTACATTCCCTAGACATGTGTTCTGTTGCAAAATGTACAGAAGACAATGTGCTTGTTTTCCTTAGCTTGATGTCCCCTATTAATCAGTCAATATTGGCTGGATTTGTTCCTTAACGTTTCTGGGAGATGTCAGCTGAGGAAAGCTGTCCATGACCCATTAGAGTGGACCCCTAGCCCACGCCTTCCAGATGTGTTGGATTGCAACCATTCTGCATTCCTGGACAGCAGTGTTCTCCTTTCTGGAAACTACTGCAGTAGGCACAAAGCTGCAGGGGATTTTCCAGATCCCATATGGAAGTTCCAGAGTTCTTCCCATGCAAAATGGGTGTATCACACATCTAAGCAAAATAGATGCACCACATATGTATAACCGGAAGTTGTAATTTATACTGCTGTAATAGAAAAAATGTAAGCGTGCATTTTAAAAAAATCAAACCCGGGCACATTTTAAGCAGAAAGTCAGAGATTTAGATTTCTCTTTCTGCAGTCAAAGAAGATAACACAATACTCTTGTCAGTATAAAAGCATTATAATCTAGTAATCTCCAGAGGTTCATTACCTCCAACAGTAAAGCTAATCAACAATGTATCTTTTTGAAAACTGAAACTTTTGATTTTCAGATGTTATTTAGACAATATTCTTCCCTTACAATATTCTTCCCTTTACATCCAAGTAAGCTCAATGGCTTGAGCTTATTTGGATGTAAAGTCAATACAAATTAAAGCTTTTCCTCTTCTTCTCTATCTGCCTCTCCCCCTTCCTGTTTCTCTCACTCATCTTTTTTGTGTGTGTGTGTCAAGATCTTAAATAATTCTTTTCCAAGACATGAGTGAGCTGACCAAGGTAACACAATGGACTATGCAGCTGATCAACTTTGGAACTGCAGAGTTTTTCAGTTTTCTCTTTGCAGAGAATAAAATATTTAAAAGGAGGAGGAGGGGGAGGGGGAGGAGAGGGAGGAGGAAGAACTGTTTGAGATTCATTTTCTTCCTGGAAAGGAGATGGTAGGAATCTTATATCAGACAGCTGGTGGGGGAAAGGATCAAGTCCCGTCTCCCCAAACGACTACAGAATCTGATAAATCTATTTGAGGCAATACCTGTAGTTATGAGATAATACATTGGCTAGTCTCTGAGGTGTTGCAATTCCTTGTTGTTGTTTTCTTAAAGGACATGGGTTGTACAGAACACAAAAGACATTCAGCCTAAATATTAACTCTCCAGCTATTTGGAAGTAGAAAGCTAAAACTCTAAAGGACCTTTCCCCCCCCCCAAAAGGGTGTGCATAAAATTGCATTGCAAATAAGCTTGCATTCCAATTCTACCCACCTGTAGAGATAGATTATAGGGTTATATACATTTCAACTATTGAATTTGCCTGAATTGCTGCTGAATCCACAACAAAAGACTACTTCTATCAGCTCTTTCACACAACCAAAATATAATAAAAATGAAGTTTCAAATCACAAAATAGTCATGGACAGTCAATGCAATCCAGTCCTGCACCATAAACAGAGCTGTATTACAATATGGGAGCTCAACTTATACAAATCTATATAAAACAAATAAATACTAAAATCCAGCATCATCTTTCTTTGTCTCATCCTTTTGAGACTGTTCATTACACATTCCATGTTTTTTTATTTTGTAAATGGAAGAATATAAATAGGATTTCATTAATGGACAGCTTCTACAAAGATGCTGCTCCTGGTGCCAGAATATATGGATTAAGATTCTGCAGAAGACATTAAATGACTCTGGCAAATCTGCTTCACTCCAGGAAATAAGGCAAAATGGTTTGGGCAATGAGTGGCATTTGTTTGCCTGGAGAAATGGGATCAGGCTGAAGACTCACATATTCAGTTTTGCCAAGTCTTACCAGACTTCTGCACTCCTGTACTGTCATCCTCCACACTTTCAGGAACATTGGCTTATTCCTCCTTATTTTTTAAAAGAAAAAAAATTGAACCTAACCCAATTATTCTTCAGAAATAAGGATAATGTATTAGCAAAATGGTTTATTTTAGCAACGTCTAGGCCACTGAAGATTTGTAGAATTCTCTACCTTCATCCTTCATTAATATACAAATATATAATCAGCATGTTGCACTTTACTTACCATATATTAGAAAAAGCTTTGGTTACAGGAATAAGTTAGGTCTTATAGACCCAGAACACTTTTTCTTTCTTTCTTTGTGCAAACTGACAGAAGTTAAATATATTTTCAAATTCTCCATGAGCATTTACAAAAATAGATTAACTAAACTATTTTTCTTTACTTCTAACAATCTAAGGCATTCCAAAATTATCTCTCTATCCCTCCCCCTCCCCATTTCTAATTATGGTACAATGTTGTGCATTTTTCATAAAAAATGTTACAATCCTAAGACTTTCCTTTTTAAAATTTAAAAATAGAACTGTACAACAGAAATCCTAAATGTGTCTGCTCAACAGAAAGTTCTTTTGATTTCAGTTATGCTTGGAGCCTGGCAGTGCAGTCCTACCCTCCTCTGTCCTTAATCTTATTGTATTGGAAGGGTTTTACTCCCAAGTAAATGGGCTCTTGACTGTAACCCTGATCCCCATTGAGGGGGAAAACTAGTACAGATGATGCTCTAAAATGCAATGTTTCTTTAAAAAGACATGTTACTCATCCACTCTTATTCCGTTAGTGTCCAACAGAAATTAATGGGGTGAAGACCTTAACGTCTTTACTGCCCCTTTTTCTCGTCCGGATTTTGTAGGGAAAAGTTACGGGTTGTGATAGAAAAACAGAAGGATTTCTTTCATAGTGGCTTGTACATTACTAAGGATGATGTAATAATAATGTTGTGCCCCCCAAATGTGCGTTTCATTTGCCCAATAAGAGCAGAACGTAGCAGTGCCCAGAAATTGGAAATTTCCCTTTGGGGCGGCCATTTTTAGTGTTCATATATTCGGGCCAGAGACCTGATCAGAGCCTGCAGGCAATCTAGTTCGAAGGCAACGGGAAGGTTAGAGAGGCGTCTCCCTTAGCCTTGAAGAGGAGTTCAACGTCAAGTTGAAAGTCAGGCGTCTATTGCCTTCCGCTGCATCCGCTCCCCCCGTCGGGAGCTGCCCATTAAATCCCATCCGGAGAGTCCTCGGGCACTTTGAAGATTCCCCCTTCCCCATCTGTTCGGGGAAGCCGAAACAACCAGAAGTGATTTTATGGGGATATTGTAAAGCGAGGCATACGAGATTTGGGAAGAAGTCGTTGCGGTGCGATGTGCCCAGAAGAAGACAACATCAACGGCCAAATGAAGAGGTTTTGCAGTTATGCCCCAATTCTATTAGCCGAGGGTTGAAGGGGCTCCAAAATCCAATGGCGACACTGAGGGGAGGTTTACAACCCGAGGGCATTGTTAGAGAGGAAGCCCCATAGAAATCAAGAGGCTGGGATGCCTGCCTGGCCTTCGGAGTTGCGAGGGGTGGGCCACGGAGACGGCAAGCGAACGAGCGGAGAATTACAGAGCAGATTCAGGAAATTAAGACTGGACCTTTCCTTTCTGCCTAATCATGCCAAAATAAACATTTGAGATTGGCTTGGAGATCCTTTCATTTTACAGTTTGTGGGTTCATATTATGAACGTTCCCTCGCGTGTTCTTATTTTACAGGTTTCTCAGAGGGAAAGGCCATCTCTAAGGCCAATTTTAATAAACGCTCTCTTAGCTGAGCTGGAGAGAGAAAGTATTTCCACGAATAGGGCAATTATCCCTCCTCAGTCCAATATAACACTGAGTGGGAGATGGGCGGTTTTAAAAGCTGATAAATAAATAACTTTCCAACCTTCTCGTGTACAGTCTGCACTTGGGTTTCTTTCGGATTGAAAGGTTATGCTTTTCAGATGCAATTGTGAAAAATCCAAACAAACTGGAAGTACAAAAACTTATCTCCTGTCGCTTCGAACTTGAAAACACACTTTTCTTGTGCAAACAGATTAAATCAGAAATGAGGTAGCTGAAAATAATCAGACAGCAAACAGGAACCATTAAGTCCTAAACTCTCCTCTACTTACCTGTGAATAGGATGCACAGAAATGTCTTACTTTCCGGTGGGGGGGGGAATGAAGTTTTCAGTACAGTATGTATTTTATTTGGTTTCCTAAAGCAAGTTTCCTGGTCCTGTTGCTTAAGTGGGAAAAACGATTTGACCCTACAAAAATTAGTCACTTGCCTTTGAAAAGTAACCCATTGAGTACTAATTGATGCTCTGAGCATGCGGAAAAGAAACCATTTTTCCATTCGGTGTTCCTCTCCTTCCCGAACCAACCTGACAAGTCTGGGGAGGATGGAAAACGAAGTCCCAAACGCATCAGGTTGGGAAGGCAAAAATTTAATGAATGCTGCATTACCTCGATCAAAAGAACAAGAAAAGAGCTTCCTATCGGCTATAAGCAGAATGGGAGACAATTGCAGTCTGAGAAATTCTGAAAATGGAAGGGTCGCACGAATGTTACCACTAAAATGGCTGCATCAGTATAGAGTAAAGACGGGATTCAAGCTGTTAGTAGTGTTACGATTATACTGATTTCCTGCTTTTATTTGTAACTTTTTGCATACTCAAGGGTCAGCGCCTGCGGACAGATATTTTCTTTGCAATGTTTTAAAAAATACCTAACTGATAAATGAAAACATCCATTAAGATATTTTCTGCAGAATATTATCCCTATGCGCTGGATAAATTTCTGAGTGTGTTTGTTTAGGTTTACAGATGTAATTATAATGCAAAATAGAATATGAAATTAATATTCAAAGTTTCTCAGTTTTTCATTCTACTTTCTAAAAGCTTTCATGGTTTAAATATTAAGATTCCCTTTTAAACAATCTGTGTTTTGGACGACAAATTAATGAAAAGTAACTGTGCATTTCCTAATTGTCTTCATCCTGTCTTATTATTAATTAAATTCACTGAATACAAAGTTTATGTGAGAAAGAAAACTTCCCCTTAGGCTCTTCCATCTGCACATAATAATAAAGTAACTGGAAATAAACATATGATTTATCAGAGCTGCTTCTACAGTCTAATAATTAATGTAATTAATTTCATCTTGCCACTGTTATAATCTGTCATACACATATATCCACCTGGCAGTTCAGGTTTAATTTAATAGGGAAATACTTAAATCTGAAAATCAGATATTTGACAATCACTGCCCAAAATACTTGTGCATAGCATAAGAAGGATCAGCATTTTATTAAGAAGGCTTGCTCTAATCCATACTTTCCAAAATTTGCCTCTAACAACAATGTTCCTAGATGAAAGTTTACAAAGCTATGCACGCTTTTTATAATGTCTAAGTATTCAAAGTAAAAATTATTGGAGAATATGTAGAATAGCCTTTCTTCTCAGTGTGATCCAATATGTTGGACTGCAATGTAACTGTTGGATTCAAAAAGATGATTTTTGAAATGCCACAGATATATGGAAAGCAGGCAGAGAAAGTATGACGAAGTCGAAGATTCATAGGGGTACAGAATTTTTTTAATTTTCTTATTTGAAAGTGTATGTATCTATTGACTCCTTCCCTCCCTCCCCCCTCTCTCCCTCTCCCCTCCTCTCTCTCTTCCATCTATCATCTATCATTCTGTTTGTCTTTCTATTTATCTATCACCTATCTATCCATTAATCTATCTAATCTATCCAATTTATCTATCTATCTATCTAGAAGATTTTCATAAGAAAAAAAAACCTCAATGAATGAGTCAGAAGGAAACTGCAATGAATCAATGAGGAGCAAAATTCTGGAGTAAACCTAATCCCAGAATTATAAACCAGGGCATAGAAATTATTCTGGGAGAAAGAGTGATGTAAGTTTTCAATCTAACTTGCATGTAGTTCTTGGAGTAATTTTACAGGATTAATGCTGCAGCCTATTACATTCATTCATCTGAAAGTAAGTTTGACTGCAACTAGTGAGACTTGTTTTTCAGCAAACCTTTAGAGAATTGGGTAGCATTCCTGAAACCAAGAGAATTAAGATCAGAAACCAGGCGTCCACAAGTATTGTAAATGCCAGTCCTTTGATCATGATATTTTTTGCACAAAATAAGCTTAAATCTCAGTATATCTCGAACTTACTGAGATTTTCATCACCATTCAGCTTCCCCAGGTACTTCAAGCGAAAGAGCCCAGCACACATTTGACAGAAATCAGGATGCTGGACTAAGACTTTAAATCACATGATTCTTCCTAGCAGCTTTAGAAAGATAGGTGAGCTAACCCACTTATGTATGCAAACAGAAGATAATTACCTGGGATTCTAAATATCTCTCTAATTTACTTCCAAGTAAACAAATGTAGAATTAGGTTGTGAAATAAAATGACTGTTCATGATGAATTGCAAACTGGAAATAATTTGAATCTACAATCAAAGGGCTCTGGTGGGATTAAAATGAAACAAAGCCTTGCTTTTAAAAATACTACCTATTTCAAAAAATAAACATCCTTGGATTTTTTTTAATGAGGTGATAATACTTGCGTTATTACAATATTTCATAACAGAAATAATAGTATCTTAATGTTATATTTTTTAAAATAATTCTTGAAAGGTTGATGTGAACTATATTTTAAATGATACTTAATCCTCCTGATGCATCCAGGCAATGTTTTAAAAATAAAGTTATAAGTTATTATAATAATTATTGTAAAATATAAAATTCTGTTGCTTTCCAGAAATCATTTTAAGTCAAGCAATTTAAGAGGCTGACATCAGTATTTCGACATTTGTATCTCCTCACATCATGTAGAAATTTTGACACTGAGATGTTCTATTCTGAATATTCTTTTTCTAAAACCCCTATTAAATTAAATAAATATTTCCTAAATAAAATATTTACTAAACATTGATTTCAGTAGAAAAGAAAAAACAGAATAGATGTCAAATACCAATTATAAAAATATTTGCTCCAATTTTACTGGAAGTCTGAATATTCAGCATATATTTAGAGGGGAGGACAAACTTATTTGAACTATAAAAGAAGGAAAAAACAAATGAAATATAGCTTTGACACCAAACAAGCAATCTGGTGTCACCCAGACTTCCAAAATCCTTAGCCGTTAAATATTTTTCCTAAGGTTTGTAGAAATATAACTGAATGAATCAAATGAACTGAAACAGCTCATGACTTCCCTTAATTCTAATTTTGAATTCAGAAAAAAAACCCTCCTATCTAAGGAGAATAACAGAGTGATACTTGATATAGTTGGGTCCTGTTCAACAATCAGCCTTTCCTCAATCTAGTGCCTGAGTATTCTGGGATGTAATTCCCAGAATTCCCATCCAACATGGCTAAAAGTTAGAGAAGTAATAATTTCAAAAGGAATTCTGCCAAGTCAAAATTCCACTGTATCTTTCTTTGTTAAAAATATCTGGTAAGAAAAAAGATAGAAAAAAAAGTAGGAAAGTATACATTTTATACAAAAATCTGCCAAAAAAAAAAAGTGGAATTGTTCAAGAACCCTCTCATTCAGAAATGCCACTTGTATCTTGTTGTGGCAGGTCCCAGAAACCTAAAAAAATGGGACCACTGGAGGAGGGCAAAATAATATGGTAAAATCTTAACAAGGGACACATCTGTGCTGCCAGAGGGATAAAGTTAACAACTTTAAAATATTGCTGAGACTCCCTTATTTTCAACATATTGTTGTTGTTATCTGGTATTATTTTTGTCATGGTTGTTTCTTGAAAGTCTCTTGTAAGTCACACTGTTTGAGTTGGGCAGTCATATAAAATCTATTTCTCTATCTCTCAGCTGAGGCAATTTTATTACTTCAGGTAATGTCGTTGAATTTGTCTAATCATTTAGTATCCTGTCATTTGTGGTCACTTTCTTAACCATTTTCATCCCTACATTCAATTTTGAGAGCAAATGTAAATTTATAAGATAGTCGATGATCAGACCTTTTTTTTTTCAAAGCAATCTTCTCTTTTTTGCTTTCCTATTTTAGGGAGGTTTAGTGGAAATACTTTGTTTACTATTTAATGAGCATTTCTACTTAGTGACCAGTTTGTTCTAAACTAGGAAAATGGTTTGATTATATAAATTATTTAATCAGACTCTCAAATTATTTTGCTTTTTTATGATGAAGGGTACACTTCATATTCCGTAAAAGATGAATAAATCATTTCTTATATTCCAACCTCTGGAACTGTAAAGCAGAAGGTAATTTATTAAGCCTGTACTGGCTCATTTATGGAATTACTATGGGCCAGTGGTACCACTGCATAGGTTTACACAACAGATTTGGGTAGCAAATTTCTTTTGCCATGAAAACTAAGCAAAATGATAGTTATTTAATTAAGTATGAGGGAGGGATGTCTCACGTGCAAAAACTATTTGACTGGATTTGAGTATTATACAGCTTAATTTTCAGGGAGAGAGAGTTTGTTTGTTATTCTGATTCTGCCAAGAGTGTCTTAGTGTGCTGTGTAGACACTACCTAAACCAACTGAGTTTTCAAATTAGCAGATTGGCCTGGGATACATAAATGGATGCACCAGAAGCCAGAAAATGTCTCATTTAATCTCATAGGATTTACTAAATTGGAGTAAATCTCCATCTGTTTGTGTCTTAGTCTCAAAGTCTCACTTTTATTCACGGGGTACAAAATTCTTTAAGTACAGATCTCACTACCAGGATTGGATTTGGAACCAGAAGCCTCACTGGGCGCTCTGTACTATAAGGAGATAACTAGGAACAGGGAAGAAAAAGAGGGAGAAATCCTCCCCCCCCCCAACAAGGTTTAGTGGTATTCAAAGATGACAATAGCTGAAATTTGTGCCACAATCCCTCATCTATCTGTTTTATTTGTTTTTGTATTTTTGATGAACAATTTCTAAGTCAATCCTTTTGCAATAGATGACAGGAGCATGCACTCTCCTTTTCCAATGCTTGGAAAGGGATGCAAATTGAGGGGAGGAAGATGCATGCTTTTGTGGCTTATGGATCATCCTCTGCAAAAGAGCTGATTTGCAGCTGCAGAATTGTTCATGAAAAATTCACGTCCACACCACACTATTAATCCAATCCAGATTCCTAAAATTTCCTGAATTTAACCATCTTTTTTTAATACTTTGGTCACAAATAATTGAAATAAACTTCGAGTTTTTCAAGATTTGAATTTGCCTTTAGCAATAATTTACCATATACAGTATGCTATTTTTTTAAAATCTAGGAAGCTATTTCTCCTCCTTCTCCTCCCCATTCGCTTATTTTTACATATGATGCATCTAATACATATTGCATACAATTTTGCATAGGTTAATGTCTGAATCAGGTTTCAGGCAGTTTTTGATTCAATTCCTGCTGGTAAACTTCATTTACTAGATGGTCTAATAAATAATTATTCTCAACTGACTCCCTGTCTCTATAATCTGAGGATAAAATAATCCCTAATGTTGTAGATCTCATATTCTCGAAGACTAACATCTGGAATATCAGAGATGGCAAATTCTTTCCTAGGAAATAGAATAGAATAGAATTTTTATTGGCCAAGTGTGATTGGACACACAAGGAATTTGTCTTGGTGCATATGCTCTCAGTGTACATAAAAGAAAAGATACGTTCATCAAGGTACAACATTTACAACACAATTGATGGTCAGTATATCAATATAAATCATAAGGATTGCCAGCAACAAGTTACAGTCATACAGTCATAAGTGGAAAGAGATTGGTGATAGGGACTATGAGAAGATTAATAGTAGTGCAGATTCAGTAAATAGTTTGACAGTGTTGATGGAATTATTTGTTTAGCAGAGTGATGGCCTTTGGGAAAAAACTGTTCTTGTGTCTAGTTGTTCTGGTGTGCAGTGCTCTATAGCATCGTTTTGAGGGTAGGAGTTGAAACAGTTTATATCCAGGATGCGAGGGGTCTGTAAATATTTTCACGGCTCTCTTCTTGATTCGTGCCGACATAATCTGCAGACTTTCAATATCATTCAGTTTTGGGATTGTGGGTATATTAATCTTAATAGGCTTCTGTTATTTTAATTTGTCACTGTAATGTAGATTTAAGCAACTTTATATTTTGTATATTTTTTTTATTTAAGTCATATTGGATGCTATGTAGAACACTCATACGCACACATCTACACACACACACACACACACACACATACACACGAACACACATACACACATACACACACACTCACAAAACAACTTTGCTTGATAGATTGAAATTCAAAACTTAACCAGTGAACTTCACAATCTAATAACATTACTATGTCATTTGAACATAGGAAGCTTCTTTCTACTGAAAGCAATTAATCTGGTGTAAAAAACAGATCCTGAGTTGCAACAATCCAGATGACCACTAGATGGCAATAAAGAGTTAGAGACGGCCATATCTCTTATCAGCTAGTTCCATGGGGCAGATCTTATAACCCAAGGAAGTCAAGAGATACCATTTTTTTCAGTTGAGAGATATCTCCTTCTGAGGACAGAAATAGTTCAGGAGTAATTTTGCCTAAGACTGAGGACTTACCACTAGAGAAAGGAAGAGACTCTGCCATTCCTTCAATGTAGTCAATTCCATACACCATATCTCTGGTAACAACAGTACTACTACTTAGCCGACAGCTTGCCAGTTAACATTGTTATAAGGCAGACCATCATGGCTGTGATGGCAGTTCCCCTAAAGACAGACATTAGGGCCATCTCCAGTGCAGCTCTGCATACAGGATGGCAATTAGAGCCATGAGCCTTAGGCAAATACGAAGAACTTATTGCAGGAGGTAACCCAAAATGGTAGCTGGTGAGATTTTATTCCAAATTCATTATCTTTGTTCTGAAGTGACTACATTACCATATTTTTCAGAGTATAAGACTCACCGGGATATAAGATGCACCTTAATTTTGGGGGAGGAAAATAAAAAAAAGCTGATTGGCAGGTAGATTGGCCTCCTGGAATACCCCCAATCAGCTGTTCCCACAGGTGAATTTTAGCAACAGGTTCCTTAGTTGGGAGCTCTGTGTCTTGCTTTTTTTTTTTTTTTTTGCTTTTTTTCAGCCTCTGAAAGCCTCCGTAACAGCTTCAGAAAAAAAAGCCTCTGAAGCTCTATTTGGGGGCTTCTTTTCTGAAACTTTGTTTCTGATGCTTTTTTCAGTTTCTGAACCCTCCGTTTGAAAAGCTGGGCAAGGCTACATTCAGAGTATAAGATGCACCCACATTTTCACCCTCTTTTTTAGGGAAAAAAGGTGCGTCTTATACTCTGAAAAATACAGTAATTTATTTAATTAATTTATTTATTTAATTTTTCCATCTTAATTTTTCTCTTGTTTTCTGTTTTATTTTCACTTCCTCTTTGATCATCAGGATCGGTTCTAACTATCTGCTGTCTGAAACAAGTTGATGTTACCTATCTTTTCACATTCAAAAGTCATCTAGGCCAGTGGTGGGATTCAGCCAGTTCGCACCACTTCGGGAGAACCAGTTGTTAACTTTCTGAGCAGTTTGGTGAACTGGTTGTTGGAAGAAATCATTAGGGCAGAGAACCGGTTGTTAAATTACTTGAATCCCACCACTGATCTAGGCCAAACTTTATATTAAAACTAGCAATGGATATTTCCACCATTTAATCTGAGATGGGTTGCTTAAGTGGTATACAGATTGCATTACGCACAGCTCCAGGTATTGCTAACTGGGTCTTCCCATTTAACACCTGCCAGCCACTTCAGTTCAAAGCTAAGTCAGGCCTGCTACACTGCCCTTGGTGCCTAGGGGTAAATTATTCTTGCTAGAACCCTGAATTGCTTGCTGAGGTGTCTGAGAGTAAAATTAAGTTAACTTTAGTATTACCCTAAATGATCCACTTTTATTTTTATCATTAATTCAAGTCCTATCAAAAGTTCAAATGTATTTTAAAGAAGACACTTCCAAGACTAAAGAAATAGCATCAATTATGCCCCATCACTGGTTTCATGTCCATAAAACTGTTTAAATGGTATCAACATTTTGGATAAAGTTGATTAATCAAAAATTGTATTTAGAAGGTTTTGGATTCCTAAATAATATACTTGAAAGAATAGACATCAGATTGTCTGTGTTCAAGCCGTACAAATATGAGGGTTAATTGAACATATGGTTATGTGATTATCTGATATCCTTTTGGAACGTATACAGGTTAATGTGTACAAATAGATTTATGCAAAAATCTTTAAATTTTAAGATGTTAATGTGATGTTGAATTATATACCATGTTTTTTGAATTTTTTTCTTAGGAATTATTGTCATATTGAACATGAGGAGTGACTAAAAGTATAATATTGAAAAATTTAAAAAAATGATATTATTCCAGATATTAAGGAATGGCTTTTGGAAATGTACCAAAAAGACAATATTTTCTACTAATCAAAGGATGAAGCAATATGTACTATTTTCACAGAGATTTTGTGTTATTTTACAATAAGATTATTGTATAATATATAATATAATAATTATACTATTGTATAATAGTATTATAGTTGATTATACAGTAGTTTATTAGTAAATCAGTGATTATTGATAACTCTAATACGTAAGGTAGTCTTTCCTTTTCATTTAGTATAGTTTTTGCTATCCTATTATTGTTTTTCATTTGCTATTACTTTTTATTTAAATTTAAAATATTTTGAAAAATGAAATAAATTGTTTAAAACTTTATTCATGGCTCAGCTTCCATCCACCCAGCCAATACAATCAAGGATGATGAAAATGTAATCCAAAAACATCTATGTATAAAATCATAGGTTGTCTGTTCCAAAGATAGCTACAGAACATTAATAAAAAAGCTTCAATTCCTCAATGAATGGATTAAAAGGTCAAGTCTTTCACAATTCCTTGACACTGTAAACAAAATTTAAAGAGCACTACATTAGTTCCAGTAAAATATAGCAAACTGGGGAAAAAAGAATTGTTTTAAACCACCATAAACCGATTTCCATCATGTCCAAATAAGAATAGAAATAGAAGCACTTTCAGAAATTTCTATTAAAACAGCCATTTAATTCTATGTGGAGAAAGTTCTAAAAATCTAGGCCATCACGGAAAAGATCCAATTCCTGGACTTGCCAAATCACTAGCCAGCAAGCAGAGTCTCATAAACACCCTTTAAATCGAAAAAAGAGGAAAAAGTCTCAAGTGTATTTAAGGCAATTATTTCTTGGCTGTTATTCCCCATGTGGATCTAAATAAAGCTGCTGTAATGAACAGTAATACTTTTATTATATGTGGAGTGATGACAATAGCATTTTATTATCTGGAGAACTATGATGGGGCTAAATTTGGAAGGTATCCAGATTGGGAAGGTCAGAATTAATTTCTCTTAATTATCTTTGGAAATGTTTATAATATAAACATGAAGGATGACAAAAGGAGAGGGAGATGGAGATGGAGAAGGAGGGAGGGAGGGAAGGAAGGAAGGAAGGAAGGAAGGAAGGAAGGAAGGAAGGAAGGAAGGAAGGAAGGAAAGAAGGAATCTACATGAATCCCTGGACAGAAAGAAATATGGGATTGGCATATACTGTATTGTCAATGTTGCAAATGCGGAACCAAAGATAATGGTGTACTTAGTTATGACTTCATATAATAAATGTCCATATATTAACATAGATTCAGTTTGATAATTAGAGGTTGGGAAGGGGAAACCTGGTACTTCCCAGAAACTGCAGTTAATACTTTGCATGTCATCTAGACAGATTTCTACTGGCTTTTCCCACTGGGGAAAAGAAAGCATCTGCAAGACCTTTTTCATTTATAATTATTTACATAACTTACTTAAATATTATCACTAATAGAATGGGAAAACTTAATGTTTAGCAAAGAAATCAAAAAATATTAATATATAAATTATGTTCCTTTGTTAAATTGGGTTCAGTAACTCAAGAAATGAACAATTGTTGATTGCATATTGTTGAGAAACTCCAGCTGATTTTAAAATATGCAAAATCTGGAAGAAAATTCATGTTTTCTGAATGTGAATTAGTTTTGTATTGTGCTTCTCAATGCAGAGTTCTAGACTGTGTTTTCTATATCTGGCTCTTGAGCTGAAAGATTGTTCAAACCAGACAAAAACTGATGGTCCTTAGCTTGGAAATAAAAGGAACTATAATCTAGTTTGGGAAAGTTGAGATTAGACATAGGACCTTTGTTCCTCTGAAAGTTTTAAAAAATAGTTCACACTGTTTGGAGAAAGCCAATCTCAAACCAGATGTCCATGACTGAAATCTTCAAAGTTTCAAACCTAGCAATTATAGTACCTTGTAAATGTGGTTTTTTCTTCTAAACATTCTTTCACTTGTAGGTTTCATTTTGCTGTGGAAGAAATAGCTGTGGAAAGAGGCTCAAGGGGGATTGATTATGTTTTAATTGTTTTCTATAAATCCACTTTTATTTCAAAATTGGTGACAAATAAGAATACTTATTCCAAGTCCCACTATTATGAGTAAGTGGAATTTTTAATTGTTAGAATGTTATTTTGAAGGTTAGAAGTTGTTCAAATTAATGATAAAATAAATGCTTGTATAAGGCTAGAGGGAAAACCTCATTCATAATAAGAATTCACTAGCTATATGTTCTCTAACACCCACACACTCCAGTCTTAAGGAACAAATTACTTCCACAGTCATGACTATTCAAAGAATATGCTTTGTAGATAAGCTCATTCAGACTTTTTAGTATGAATAGGATTGGAATCTTAACTTCATAAAGTGTCACATATTATAGTTGAATAACCTCATTGGATAGGTTCATACACAATATTATAGCCCAGACTAAAATGCGATTGGTTTTTTTTGTAACTCAGCATATTGTTGGAACCTTCTACTCTCCTAGTATCTTATGTAAATTCAGTCATCATGTTCAATCACAATATGGTTTATTTTCTTGGACATAAACCATGACATATTATTGAACACAACAAAGATACTTTGTTAATTTGTATCTAATGTTAAATTGGGGCTATTTATCAGATCCTATATAAGCTTTTGAATGCATTGATGGAATTTGGTAAAAGAATTGGCCAGTGTATTTCTATAAAAGGGATTATCTGCCCCATCTTTAATCTTAACGTTATCTAGTGGGATTGCATGCATTTTGGGGGGTTATTTTTGGCTGCAAGAGCCATAAGCTAAGCTGTGTCAAATATGTCAGACCAATTTTGTTTTTAAATTTATTTGGCAGGTAGCAAGGATTTATAATTCTATTTGGAAACGTCATTAGGCATGGAAAGTGAACTCTTGCATTTTCAGATGAAAACCTGTGAGACAATCAGTGCTGCAAATCCTGAAAGAGTAGGGCTTGAAAACAAAAAAGGGGCCAAGGGATTGTATATGGTTTCTGAACTAAAATTGCTTGTCCCTACTGTATATGAAGACCATCTGTGATCTTTTTATCCTCTAAAATTCATCCATAAGGGCAACTCAGGGGGATCTGTGTGGCTTCTAGAAGTATGGTAAATATTTAGAAGGACAAAAGTGCCATGAGGCCTGAACATATTTTGAAGGCATGGGTGCTAACTGCTGCAGAAGGGTGGAATGACTATCCAAGGATCACAGGAATGAAATGTAGGTGTAGGACAATGTATAGGACAATCTGGTAAAATTGACAGGTTAGCACTCCAAATAGGGACCATCTAAGCTACAAGGTTTTGTTTTAGACTCCAGATTAGGGGTGAAATCCAGCAGGTTCTGACAGGTTCTGGAGAACTGGTAGCAGAAATTTTGAGCAGTTCAGAGAACCGGAAAATACCACCTCTGGCTGGCCCCAGAGTGGGGTGGGAATGGAAATTTAGCAGTATGCCAAATTCCTCTGCCATGCCCACCAAGTCACAACACACCTACCAAGCCATGCCCACAGAACCAGTAGTAAAAAATTGTGGATTTCACCACTGCTCCAGATGTATTATTTTATACATTTATTCTGCCTTCCTTCTCTCCCTACTAATTTTGGTATTGCATTACAGTTGTGTGTGTGTGTGTGTGTGTGTGTGTGTGTGTGTGCATTTTGAATATATTTGCATTCTTTTTAATTTGACAAAACAAATTATATACATAATATATACATCTGAAGAGATACTAAGTTGTTGTTCCCAGCCTTGCTATTGGAAAACTCTGAGTTCAATATACATTTCTCCATCCATTGACACCAACCTTGCACCTCTTCTTCCTTGCAGTTGCTACTGAGGCTTCTGATCTAGTTTTCTTCCAGTCCTAGGTACAGCTTTATTTATTTTTGAGGGAAAGGAAGTTTAGATTTTAGGGATGATGGAGGAGGAGGAGGAAGAGGAGGAGGAGGAGGAGGAGGAGGAGGAGGAGGAGGAGGAGGAGGAGGAGGAGGAGGAGGAGGAAGGGTGGGAGTGAGGGAAAGTCATCTCTTTTTTTAGTATCTTTCTATTCCATTTTATTCTATTTGAATTGGTTGTGCCATAGATATACCTCACTAGCTATGAAATAGACACTGTCTCCATATTGGATCAGAATGATTGCTTGAAAGTAATGCAAACAAGGATCCTTTTATTTAATTTACCTTTTGAAAGAAAACTAGAAGCTCCCTAACTCTGTAGCCAGCAAGAATGTAAATTGTAATCCAAAACAACAGGGTTGTACCCAGTTGGATAAACTCATTATGCATATTTCCTAAAAGAGAGGTACTTAGAAGGACTAATCTATGTTTTCAGAAATATTAGATTAAAACATTTATGTTCTTGCTTTTTGACTGGGGGCTCACTTGGAAATAAAAATTAAAATGTGCAGGCTAGACAGGAGAGATGTTAGGGATGCTGTATTCCATATTAGGAAGGAAGGAAGGAAGGAAGGAAGGAAGACAGGAAGGAAGGAAGGAAGGAAGGAAGGAAGGAAGGAAGGAAGAAAGAAAGAAAGAAAGAAAGAAAGAAAGAAAGAAAGAAAGAAAGAAAGAAAGGGAAGAGCAAGAGCCTGACATTGTAGAAAAATACAATACAATTTTATTTTTGTGGATTCACATTTGTTTACTTGGATGCCTGAGATGAAATCTGAAATGGGGTGACTTTTGAAGGGGGAAAACAAGCAGCGAAGAGATGGAACTTCTCCCCCCCCCATGCATGCAATTTTTTTTAAAAAATGGTGTAGGGACGTAATATGCAAATATAATATTCCTATGCCAAGTTGAAACAGAAAATACAGTAACTAATATCTGTCTTATACAAATTGACCTCCTGCAAAATTCATAATCCTGACAAAACGGACGGAGAGTTATACTATTAATGAATCTGTAACTCATTAAGGGAACCTGAGATTCTCCAAATGTTTGAACAGCCCTTCTGCCTTAGCCTTGGTCGTGTTGGCTGGGATTGATGAGACCATCTTCAAGGTTTGACTTCTCCTCCCTTATACTCATCGAAGTTTTTGCAAACTGAATAGGAGAACTAGAGATACCTAGTAGATTTAGTAGCGACAATGGCCGGATAATCTTCGTCCGCGGTGCCATTGAAATGACAGAAGGGGAGAGCAGATTTTAATTCTCTTGTGTTTTTCACTACTTGGTTTTACTGCAACTTCTTCTGCACCGACCATAGCCAAGGAAGTATACTTGGATCATCGCGTGGAACCCAGAATTCGTTCGTGTACACGCGCCAGAAGTTTTCTGAAGCGCGCAGAGGCGCTAGCTTCACTTCAGGATCTCAGATGTTCTCCTTTTCAACAGTACAAATTACCCTTGAAGAGGGAAGTTATTTTTTATCTGGTCCTGCTAGATAACAGAATTATTTCAGAACAGAACAAATCGTCCAGGGAATCTCACTACACTTCCTCAATCTCCTATATTAGTTGTACTGGGCGTTCCCTTCATTCTGGCACTGAGAGAAAGAAAAGAGAAAAATCCAGAAAAGGAAATTATTTCTTGGAATTTCAACCATAAAAACTCGGGAGAAAAATTGCCCCCTTGGAACTCACTAAATGTGTCTGGCCATTCTTAGTCCATAGTTGTCCCAAAGGTGCTTTTTCAAGAGGCAACTGGACTTTCTGGTTTTTCTTTGAAGACATTTCACTTCTCATCCAAGAAGCTTCTTCACCTCTGACTGGATGGTGGGGAGCTGAAGAAGCTTCTTGGATGAGAAGTGAAGCGCCTTCAAAGAAAAACCAGAAAGTCCAGTTGCCTCTTGAAAAAAAAACCACCTTTGGGACCTCTTGGAACTTCCGAAAGTTTTCCGTGCTAATCGTCCGGGCACAGTTACAACCACAAACGCTTAAATACTATAGAACACAAACCGAGGGTTATTTCGGAGTAAATTTGAAGACAACGGCCTCAATCCTCTGCAGATTTACTCCTAAACAAGATTTCGGCATCACTCCTTGAGGCCTTTCCGCACCGCAGTCTTCATCGCAAAGTTGTAATTGCTCTACGAATGTGTCAGACAGGGAAAGGCGCAGCCTTTGCTCGCCTTCGGCACAGCCACAGCCCAATATCTTGGGGCAGTGAAGATGTGTTTTCGAGCGGCAGGTGCCACGTCCCTTCGAGTTCAAAATGTGGCTGGCGAGCTTTTCTTCTTAGCGTGCGTGCAAAGCTCATTCTGTGGCACCGAGTGTTGAACGTCTGGCCTGATATCCCGACTCAGAGAACTTGCTGATGCTCACGGAAAACGAAGGACCGTCACGCACCTTCACTACATCTGATACAGAACTATGTATCTCTTCTCCTGCTACTGAAATTAATTCATACGGTTTCAGAGACTAGTTTGCACTGCGAGGTGGGGGGGGGGGAAAGCGATTGAAATGCGGGGGGGGGGTACCAATGAGAGGGGCTGATTTGGGGCGAAGGGCTTTTTAAAAGCCCTCTTAAAATGCCTGTCCTAAACTTTACTTCTCCAGAAGAAGAGAGAAGGAAGGATGCAAGGACTTGATTTCACTTCGGGAGTGTGTGTATTGTGGGGGGGGGGTGCGGGAATTATAGACTTCCCTCCCTTACAGCAGCGACAATATTTGTCGGGTGGTTGCTGCGACTTTATTTTCTGTTGGCTGAGTAGGAAAGGAGGAATAGGAAAATGAATTAAGAAGTAAGACTTAAATCGATTACTTCGGGAAAGGATTGGGTGGCTGTTGTAGTTCCCTAGGAAATCAGCTTATTGTTTTAAAACACAGGGGTTGAAAGGTTATTGTAGGAGCCATCTAAACACTTTCCATGAAAAACTGCAGGCTGTGATCCTACGCTCACCTGTTCTGAGGACAGCCCCATCCCCACCACAATACATGTCTTATCTTAGTATCAGGAATCTGTGGAGATCTGGATGGAGAGGAACAGAATTAAATGAGTAGCTGGCTGGATCTCTCAGATGTACATGGATTTCCCAGATATTTAAAACCACCATTTCTCCTTCTCAGTAAGTTTAAACTTCTCCAGATGAAACCAGTGCACAGGTTGGGACTCTCACATATTGCTTTAGGAACAGATTATACCTGTAACCAGGAAGATCTTCACTCAGATTCACACCATGCCTAGAGTCCTTTCTTTGTCCTTTATGCTTTGGCTTCCTCATGTGTGTTCTATACTGCAATGCACTTTTCCTGAGTCTGCCCTCCATTCAGAAGTGCAACTGCTACAGAATGCAACAGTGAGAGCAGTTCTGGATATGCCACATTTTGCCCACATAATGCCTCTGCTTTATGCATTCAGTAGATTTGGTGCACTTCAAGATGTTAGTTAACACAAATGGGCCTAATTGATTAAGAACTGACTCTCTCCTTTGTTTCCGGACCATTCTGTTACCCCAGAGTTGGCATGCTCTAGGACCCTTCTGTTAAACAATGCCATCTGACGGGAACTGTCCTCTGGAACAGCATCTCCCCAACTTTTTCCCTCTTCAATGAGTCTTGAAGACCTGACTCTGTCCTCAGGCTTTGAACTAGGAGGGGTTGTATAATTTCTTTGTGAGATGTTCTTATATCAGTTCCCGTAGAATGTAGAATGACCATCTTTCTTTTCTGTATATTGTTCAGAGTTACTGAGAAGCTGGGCAGCTTTAGAAATAAATACATAAATATAATGCCCATTTCCAAAGGGGTAAATGGCTTCTTTGGTTGCAACAAATGGAGCAGTCACTTGTTAAGGGATAACTGATGGTTAATGAGAAATTTTTTTTTATTTGTTTACTTGTTTATTTTCCTACCTTTATTTTTTTGTTACAAATAACTCAGCTGCAATCATTAAGATGTTCAAGATTGTTTATTCTTGTTTTATAGTAAAAACAGAATAATGCCAATACTTTTAAAACAATTAGTAAACTGAACTTAACAAAAAGTTTTGCAGGAGAGGGAATAAAATACTTTTCCTATATAGCCAAAGATGATATAATATCTTACTAACTAATATAGTAAGATATATAGTACTATATAGTACTATATAATATAGATAAGTGCTTGATACATATCTCAGGCTCTGAATTAAATTTTTTAAAGTTTAGTTTAAGTTAAATTGTTTAACTTTGACTAGATCCTCTTTTCTCCCTTTCTTCTTTGTTAGATATATGTAAATGAAATTCAATTGAACCACAATGTTTGGGGTCTTTTTTTCTCTTAATCCTTTCAGTCATCCTTCATATATTTATTTTGCAATTTAATTCTCATTCATTCTGTTTTTATTTCCAAGTTACCTCAAAATATTCTCACTTTTGAGGAGAATCCTCATTCATTCATTCATTCAGTCAATCAGTCAATCAATCAATCATTAATTCAGTTGCTCTGGAGGGCTTTTCTTCTTGTTTTACACATAAAATATTTCTTAAATAATCTATTCTCAATGCATGTAATTTATGTTTGTTTCTCTGACATACCCAACTCTCAATCCCATATAGCACTGTGAAGAGAAACACATTCTTATATATACTCATCTTATTTTATTTTATTTAATTCTTCCCAACAGATTACATTACTTTTCTACCAGCATTTTAATGATTACTTTTCTCATCTCCTGAATTTCCCCATCTCAGATAAACTTCCTTTAGTAAGGAATACAATTACAATCAACTACTTTAGTTTTTCAGTATATTTATGTAACCTGTTATCATTCATTCTGTTGTCCATGTCAAAACATAGCTAGTTTATTCTTTGATACCTTAATATTCAGATCTATATGTCTTGTTGCATTATGCAATCTAGCAAACAATCACTCCATTCAATTTCTCAACCAAAAATGTATATTCTCTACTTACAAAAATACATATATGTTCATTTTCCTAAACAACATACTAAAATTATCCCAAGCATTCCATATGTTTATTTCTAAATAAATTAAACCTATCATGAAATATCACGTATCTTTGATTCATTAACCTGCTTCATTTTAAAGATTTCACTAAACAATATATTTATTTTTACACATCTTTTAATTTACATTATAAAATTCTCTTACTGCATTCAGCAGTCTATCTTCAACTCTTATTAACACAGAACATCCCATAATGCAAGATCACATTATCATATGATTTCTCTAAATCAATAAATGTGCAATAAACTTTATTTCTCACATTAATATATTTCTCTATGATTTGCTGATGAAGAAAAATCTAGTCCACCCCCTCCCTTTGATCTAGCATAAAGCTGCACTTTACTTCTTAAACTTTGTTCATTGTCGTCTTTTTTTATAAACAAATACAAGCAAAACATGAAATGTACTTCCATAGAGTATCATTTATAAATATAGATTTGTCTTTTTTAGCAGTTAGTCACTACATTTTTGTTGTCTTTGCAGTGCAAAACAGTGGATGTGTTTTTCCTTTATTATATTATGGGCTCTAGTCTAAAAGGAAAGAGGATCCTTGAATAGAAATCTATGGATTGTGATGTGAACCTTTGTAGGTTGGAGTCCATTTCATTATGAAAGTGGTCCTTAAAAAACAACAATATAATTAACAATTAGTTTATGTTTCCTTCCTTCCTTCCTTCCATCCTTCCTTCCCTCCCTCCCTCCCTCCCTCCCTCCCTTCCATTTTTACATAATAGCCAAAGCAAATCCTAGTTTCTTTTTACAAGAGATGCCTGAAAAATAACAAGGTTTTAGAGATACTTTCTCTTCGCTTAACACAGAGGCGCAGACACAAATACCAGTGTTGAGCAAATATCAGCTGAAAAGAGTTTTAGCCTGTTGCAGGCTTCTTTAAAAGAGATGGCTGGAGATATGTCAACAGAGAGGTGTATGTATAAAACCAGCACATAGTCTGTCAGCCAAATAGTAATTTTAAAAGGTCAAAGGGAAAA